>NC_090727.1:75414631-75432131 GCF_036898095.1 Palaemon carinicauda | reverse complement strand
GACCTTCCAAAATTGAAACATTTACAGCTTTTTACACACCACTTAATCCCTACAAGTTTCATTATAATTAAAATTGTGGTCAGGAAGCTGTTCACAAACAAACACACACACACACGCAATCAGGGGGTAAAACATAACCTCCTTCCAACTTCGTTGGCGGAGTTAACTAGCCTTACAGCATCCCTTTCCGAGTCTTCGCTAATTCTTCTAATAGATATGAGAATCCAGATTAATCATAGTCACCTTAAGCCTAACAGTTAAGGAGATGATCACCTTCAAATGAGGACAGATTCTGTAACCATTATGAGAACATATGACGTGATTAAATTATTATTATTATTATTAGTAGTAGTAGTAGTAGTAGTAGTAGTAGTAGTAGTAGTAGTAGTAGTAGTAGTAGTAGTAGTAGTAGTAGTAGTATTACAAGCTAGGCTATAACCCTAATTGGAAAAGCAAGATGCTATAAGCACAAGGGCCTCAAAAGAATAAAAAGCCCAGTGAGGAAAGGAAACAATGAAATAAATAAACTACAAGAGAAGAATAAACAATCAAAATAAAATATTTCAAGAACAATAACAACATTAAATTACATCCTTCACATATAAATCATATAAACTTCAAAATTCAGGTCATTTTCGATTAAATGAAAATCAAAAATAAAATTTCAATTCCCCGTCTCCCAATAAAGATCACCAATCCTTGTTTTTCTCATTTCTTATCTCTGTCCCTTCATCTTTCGTCGTCCCCTTTCTATTTTTCTAACCTTCGCCTTTCCTTTTGTTAATCCTTAAAAATAGCCGACACCCCCCCACCAGCTCCATTTTCCGGAGGTAAAGGGAAATTAAAATTACATGAGAAACTCAAGGTGGAAAAAAACTAAAAGGGGAGAAAAATGACAAATGGTTGAGTGTGGGAAGGAGGAGGTGTGGATATGATCTTTAGGATACGTTTTGAAGTTCGTGAAATTGTGAGAATTACGATATAAAAATATATTTTATAGAAATACTTTTTAGGTAGTTTCTTTACTTTGAAAATGTTTTATTTTCTATTTTACTTTTTCATATTTTTTATTAAGATCGAAACATTCACATAAATCCTTAACACTGCAAAATTGTATATATCTCACCTTTCAGAGAGAGTCAAAGTCAAAGTCAAAGTCAAAATCTTTATTTCCATTATTACAATGGTTATTCTTTTGTTAAAACAAAAAACTATATATTAAAACAATAAGTTATATATAAGTTCCATTTCTAATGTATAGCTTTACATAAAAGATACATAATACTTAAAATATAAAATAGTATTACTTTAAAAACCTATACACACTGAGAGGGTGTAATTTGCTCTTTCAGATTAAAATTTTCAATAAATTAGTATCATTCATAAATTAAGGAAAATAGTGACTTCAATCAGATGAACATAAAATTTCATAAAATTAAAAACTCATAAAACATCGGTGATAAAAATGAATAGAAAAAAATAAATCTATCTTATTCACAGTGTTTGTTTAAAAGATAATCTTTAAGTTTCCTTTTAAAAATGTTAGCACTTGAACAGTCCCTAAGATTTTGAGGTAGCTTGTTCCAGGCTGATGGGCTCCTTATTACCATAGAGCGTGATCCGAAGTCAGTTCGGTATCTTTGTATATATAAGTTATCATTTTGCCTAGTTGAGGCATCCCTGCAATTACCGACATTTAAAAAATCATATAACCAGCTTGGGTATTCCTTTTTTAAAACTTTAAAAACAAAAACACAAATTTCATAAATATATTGATTTCTTAATTTTAACCATTGTAGTTGTTTGAGGACTGGGGTGATGTGATCATATTTTCCAACCCCCCTTACCGCGACCCGAGCAGCAAAATTTACAAGTTTCTGGGCTTTTTCTAAGTATACGTCGTTAGTCCCTCCCCAGATTTTAATACAATAACTTACTATACTTAATGCTAGGCTTTGAACTATTATTATTCTAGTCGAGTTATCAAAATGATCTTTTATTCTATTAATATACATCAAGATACCGCTCACTTTTCTACTTATTTCATCAATGTGATGATTAGATGTCATACATTTGTCCATGTACAAACCTAGATTTTTTACATAATTGCTAGTCTTTACCTCTTCACCATCGCATCTAATTGTTATATTATTGTCAATCTTGCTCATGTATTGTGAAGTACCTATAAACATGCATTGCGTTTTACTGGCATTCATTAGCAATCCTTTCCTTAAGAAGTATTTTTTTATTTCTAGTAAAATAAATTCTGCCCTTTCAATTAACTCCTCCAAGTTTTCTAGCGAACCAGAGAGCAAAACTTGGGAGTCATCCGCATACTGAATTAAAAAGCAGTCCTTTATATATTTGGCCATATCATTAACGTATATCAAAAATAATATTGGGCCCAGCACAGACCCTTGAGGTACACCATATTCAACTTTCTCTAACCTCGATTTGACATTGCCTAGTCTAACAGCTTGAGAACGATCTTGCAAGTAATCACCCAACCAAAAAGTATCAATATGGTGTTCTTTGCATACTTTCAACAACTCTGTATGGTTCACGCTATCGAAAGCTTTTGAAAGATCACATAAAATTAATAGGGAAATATTCTTATTGTCAATATTCTTATATATTTCATCTGTCAACTTCATGAGCGCAGTCTCTGTGGATAAGCCTCTACGAAAACCATGCTGTGTATTAGATAACAGTTTGTTTTCTTCGAGATGTTCCATAAGCTGTTCAGCTACGATTTTTTCTATAACTTTAGACAGGACTGGTAAGATAGAAACGGGTCTAAAATTGCCTGGGTCATCTTTATCTCCGTTTTTATGAAAGGGGTTAACTAAAGGATGTTTCCAAACAGATGGGTACACACCAGTTACTATGGACGTATTGATAATGATCGTAACATAAAAAGCAATAATTAAAAGGGAATCCTTTAAAAAAAGAGTGGGAATGCCATCTACTCCAAACGCATTACTGTTGCTCAAATTTTTAATCGTTACTATTACTTTTTCCACAGTCACAGGCTGTGGTCTGAATAAGTAAATAGTATTGTCGATCTCTATTTGGGTAGTTTGCAGGTTTAGTGTGTTATATTTACAGAGAATTTCTTGTGTTTTCTTGTATGTATTCTTTCCTACATTGGCAAAAAAATTATTAAACTGGTCTGCTTTAGTTTCTGGATTGTCAAATTCGACTTTAACATTTCTTCTATTAGGTACCATAGTATTTATTATTCTCCAAGTATCTTTCATAGATTTACTTTTCCTGACTTCATCTTTAAAGTACAAAGCTCTAGCCACCCGTATATTAGCGCTTACTTCTTTCTTCTTTTCTTTATATTCAGTGTTTAGATTTTCATTTTGCCTATCTTCTTTTAGTCTCTTCTGAGCTGCATCTCTCTCAACTATTTTTGATTTTAACTCATCCTTAATCCAAGGAGCACTTGGTCGCTTTATTTCTTTAGTGGTAACAGGGGCACATATATCTAAACAATAATTGAATGTATCATTAAAAATTCTAATCTGTATATTTACGTCGTCCGTACTAAGAATTTGATTTAAAATAGGAGTTTGTTCTAATAACATATTGCTCAACCATTCCGGGAAATAATTTCTCAAACTTCTGGAGGTTATGATTACTGGTTTGCGTTTTGGTTTCTCAATATCAACTACAAAGGAAATGTGTTCATGGTCTGCAACTAGACTGGGATTGACTTCAATGTTATAGACACTGTCATGCTTATTCGTAATTAAAACATCTAATAAAGTCGACGAGGTAGGAGTAATTCGTGTAGGTTTTTCTATTAGCTGCCTAAGCTTTGTTACTTTCACAATGTTGTTTATTTTCGCTGTGCTAACCAACAAGTCATCATTTAGGTCACCCAGTACATATATGGGCTTTTTCTTTAAACAAGCAGCTCTTAAGCATTCTAAAATATGATCATAAGTAGTATTTGAGGCATGGGGGTGTCTATATAAACATCCAACAATAACCGAGGGCAACTTACGATTTTGTATGGAAAGCCATAGCTCTTCTATACCATCTATCCTGGGTAAATTCAAGTTACATACTTTAACAGAAAGACCATCTTTTGCATAAATACAACAGCCTCCTCCCTTGCCTTTATCACACCTGTATACAGAATAATTTGGAAAGTCAATAAACGAATCAGAAATATTTGAAGATAGCCAGGTCTCGGTTAAACACAAAATATCTACATCATTAGCATTTAGAAACATCTCAACTTCGTTTTTCTTACTCAGTAAAGACTGTACATTCATGTAATCTATACGCAAGAAGTTTGTTTTTACTCTTACATTATCATCTCTGGCACTCTCTTCATGACCCATTATTCATTCTAAACTATAAGTGCATGACCGTTTTTTATGCCCGTATAAATGACAAATTTCGCATTTTAATCTAAAATCATATCTACACTGAGATTGCCTATGATTCATTTCCCCACAATTATAACAACCATAATATTTATATCTAGATACTTCATGATCACTATATTCCGGGTAAGAGTAATTATTACGATTAACCATATTAGGAAATCTTTTAACATTTTCTTTACTACAGGCAGTATCTCTATCATTTCTAACATTAGCAGTAAATCGGGTCCTCTTCATTTTACTTATATTATGCCTAACATTATGTGATAAGGGTAGAAATTCCTCATTATATTTTTCACTTGTACCATCAATTTCATTAGTAACATAATTTACCAAATTCTGTTGTCTCTTAATCTCCTGCCATCTGTCATTCAGCTCAAAATCCTCACAGTTATATGCCAAACACTCCAATAGCCGAATTGCTCCAAGTCTGTTCAGTATCAGTCCCGCGGAGTTTTCAACTTCTTTTATATCATAACACATATCGTCAACTTTGCCATTTGCCATTTTAAAGTATACACTACTGTCTATAACTTTAATGTTAGTCGTAGCACTCCATTTTTCTAATTCATCATTAAATTCATTTATTCTTGCCTGAAGATCATCGTCTTTCGTCGATGGCGCCAGTTTGCATAAATACATTTTCATATCTTGTTTCTTCGATCTCAAGTCGCTGATTACCACACCAAGACTATCAAGAATTTTTGTTGGCGATGAATTATTTATGATATCTTTGATTCCGCAATATATGATACAATTTCCAGGAATCCAATCGAGTTGATCATTTATCCAGCTAGCCAGTGCATTGATGGTTGCATCGTTTATGGTTCGAATTTTGCTGTCTGTTTTTAGGTCACTCGATCTGATGCATCGAAGGTTTGAGTCCCCAATAAGGAGGGTAACTTTACCACCATCCCCATTGTGGATTGTACTTACTCGTTCTGCACACCGATCAGCAGCTCTAGCTTCTTGCAAAATCTTGACTTCCTCCTTTAGTTTGAAAATATTCTCGTTTGCTAGCATTAACTTTTCTTTAGATATCCTTAATTGCTCATATATATCTTCGACTTCAATTTCCTTCATCGCAAGCCTTTCTTTAATTTCTTGAATTTCTGTCAGCACTTTTCGAAGTCCCGGCAATGTTTCGTCCAGGTCTTCTTCCGGACGTTCAGCAGAGCTCTCGTCTTCTTTTCGACAATTTTCCAAGAAAAGTTCAACTAGTTGTCCCTTATTGCAGTTCCATATTCCTTTAAGACCCAATTCGCAACAGTAGTTTCTTAAGTCAGTTTTTTTCAGTGTGTGTAAAAATCCTCTTGTTGGATTTTCAAGAGACATTTTGCCTTTGCTGAGTTCGTCAGCTATTCCTTCTATCTCTCTCTGTATTATTAAACCCTATTTGAAATAACAGGTCTCCTATTTTGTCTTAAGTTCATGAATATTTTCTTTAATCCTTAATTAAATATTAATTACAACATCCAATATGTATGTAATAGTATTACACACTTCTAGGTTGAACATAAAGCTCCTCTCTATAAAATGACGTAATCACCTGTCCAGTGCGCATGCGCAAAAATTGAGACATCCAAACGTAGGAGTCCTTTCAAATTACCTATATTTCAAATGCTAATTTGAAGCACAAATATGACACAATACTCTGTGCATCACTGTCACATTCATCACAATCACTTCACGAGATGTACTTCCATATTAGATTCATCAAATTGGTCATATTACTTCACTAAAATCACTATAATTAGGGAGCTCATGTAATGGTCTGCTTATACTGTCAACAGAGAGAGAGAGAGAGAGAGAGAGAGAGAGAGAGAGAGAGAGAGAGAGAGAGAGAGAGACCTAAAATACGTAGAATTAGAAACCAACAATTCCTTCTTGCTTCTAACAAGCTTCGATCTAAACTGGATGTAAGTGCTTAACCAAAGTAAAAAGGTTACGTCTACATAAAGAGTTTTCTTCAGAAATGTAGTTGAACGTTTAATGGTGTTTTATGCACACTTAAACTATTCTAATGTGTTTATTAACATCACATGAATATGTCCCATTTGCATTAATTTCGTAAATATTATTATTATTATTATTATTATTATTATTATTATTATTAGTAGTAGTAGTAGTAGTAGTAGTAGTAGTAGTAGTAGTAGTAGTAGTAGTAGTAGCTAAGCTACAGCCCTAGTTGGAAAAGCAAGATGCTATAAGCACAAGGCCTCCAACAAGGAAAAATAGCCCAGTGGGGAAAGGAATTAAGGAAATAAATAAACGATTAAAGAAGTAATGAACAATTAAAATAAAATATATTTTAAAAGTATCAACAACATTAAAACAGATATTTCATATATAAACGATAAAAAGACTTATGTCACCTTGTTCAACATAAAGACTGGAATATTATTGTCTTCATAAACAAATGCTTTTACTATAAGGATGCATAAAAAACAAAAGCTTAATAAGTACATAATTAGACAAATAGGAAAAATAAACTGTCTCAAGAATAACAATTATCAGTATTTGTCGAATTTAGCTTGAAGGAACCAGAACTTTTGCTTTGAAGCCTAGACACATTTGCGTTAAGTAACTCAGACGAGACTGACAGGTTAATTTCTTGTTTAATAACTCTGTTGCCCAAGTCAATTCGTACAACACATCAGTAAATGTTTTTCTAGTCACCATTCAGACTCTTGCATTCAATTAAATTTTCTTATCCCATAATTCTATTTATATACCACATCCCCACGTTATGGTGGCAGATGTGGTAACGTCCCTGATTGGTGAACGCCAGACTGGGGTTCGAGTGCCGCTCAAACTCGTTAGTTTCTTTGGTCACTACAACCTCACCACCATCCTTGTGAGTTAATGATGGGAGTTTTGGGGGAGCCTATAGGTATATCTGCTGAGTCATCTGCAGCCATTGCCTGGCCCTCCTTGGGTGAAGAGGGGACTTGGGCGTTGATCATATATAAATATGGTAAGTCTCTAGGGCATTGTCCAGCTTGATAGGGCAATGTTACTGCCCCTTGCCTCTGCCATTCATGAGCGGCCTTTAAGCCTTGTAAAAAAGTACGGGTATTTGTTAGACTGTGTAGGTGGGAGCGTAGGGAAAAATACAGCCACCTCTTATGGTAATGCACATATCACCAACATTGATTCAACTTAATTTTCTTTTTTCATTTTTTTTTTCATGCCAAGATAAACAAATTAAAAGGTACATTTAAAAAGGGACAAGAATGGATGAAACTGTCTGTGCAGTTCGCAGGACTTAAAACTAAACTAGTTCGAGGGTTTCACTGGATTTGAAACTGCAGTGTTGCCAATTTGGCAATATAAGAAATGCCACTTAATAACACTGTTCAGACGTTATAATTCAAGCTTACGATCTACATTTAGTTTATAACTTCCAAACTGTTGGAGTAACGTCTAGCCATTAGCGTTGGTTTGTTTATGGTTGTCTAGACTCTGGAGCTTGTCTCTATGAGAGGGCTCTTAGACTACAAGCCATAGCCCACAAGCTTCATTACCGCAGTCATTATTGAGTTTCACTTTACAATCTCTACTTTGATACAGGACAAGTAGATCCAGAGTCAATACAGATACTAGAATACGGATGATGAATGGAACCAAATTTAATTGAATTCAATTGAATTGAATTGAATTCAATTGAATTGAATATAAGATTCAGGCAATAAGCCAAGCACTGGGGCATCAAAGGTCATTCAGCGTTGTATAATGCAAATTAATCAACCATACCCGTACTGTCACATTTAAAGGTTTAAAGGTCGCTCATGAGTGACTGAGGCAATGGACAGTGACATTGCCCAAGCAAGCAGGACAATGCCCTAGAGACTGACCATATATTATATGATCAGCGACCAAGCCCGGTCTCCACCCAAGCTAGGGCCAGGGAGGGCCAGGCAGTGGCTGCTGATGACTCAATAGAGACCTACTGTATAGGCTCCCCCAAACATACCTTTCTTAGCTTGCAAGGATGGTATGGTTGTAGACACTAAAGGCTCTAACAAGTCTGAGCGGGACTCGAACCCCGGTCTGGCAAACACAAGGCAGATACGTTACCAATACTTCTTAAACCAATCAAACAACTTTCATACAATAATATGTAAATGTAAAATAAGGAGGGATTAAAAGAGTTGAAAAAATTATATTAATAGAATTATTCAAAACTCGTGATATAAACAAATATTCTATATAAATTTTTTTCAAATTCAGGGTATTACAATTTGGTGACCAAACTTCAAACCATTAGCTTAGGACACACAGGAATCACATTATAATTTCTTCAACCTTTTGCCTGGGTCCTTTTATTACCTCCACCAACGAAGATAAAGGTTATGTATTACCCCCTTGTTTGTGAGTGTTTGTTTGTTTATGAACAGCTTCCTGGCCACAATTTCAATCGTAGAGAAATGAAGCTTGCAGGGATTAAATGTTATGTAAAAAGCTGGAAATGATTAAACTACAACCCTAGTTGGAAAAGTAGGATGCTATAAACCCAAGGGCTCCAAAAGAGAAAATAGCCTAGTGATGAAAGGAAATAGGAGAAGTTTAAGAACAATAAGAAATACTGAGTAACATTCGCATCAATATTAAAGATCTCATTTTGTTTATCAATTATCATCGATTTCTTAGGACTAGCAACTTCTAATAATACTAATAAATTTTCGTACAAAATCCCCTGAAAGCAATAACCAGTCGCTTCTCATAATTCATTACGGTATTATCCATAAATCAGATCACAGGACACACATCCTCGTACATCAGTCGTAAGCCTTTGATATTTTAATTGAATGGCTGTCCTGTCATTTCGTATATATATATAATTGGTGCGTAATCTAATAGTAAGGTCATCGCTCTAAATTAAGCCCGTTGAAATATATATGTCTGGTCCAAATAAATGAATACGATAATCAAATTTGGATGGTCACTGAAATGGGAAATGTGAGTTCTCCGCACTCCCCCAAAAGAGATTAGTTCACACAACTTTCAATTGGACTCCACAAGGCACTATAAGAGTTGGAAGACCCAGGTCTACATGGTTGAGGATTATGAAGCGTGAAGTAAGATATGATAAATGGAGAAGTATTGAATTAAAAGCTCAAGATAGAGACGACCGATGAAATCTAACCGAGGCCCTTTGCGTCAATAGGCGTGGGAGGAGATGATGATAATGATGATGATGATAATGAAGCTTAAACAAGGGACCGGATATATATGAATGAAAACAAGTTGCTTTCAAAAGAAAATCGTGGAAAATTATACACTTCAAATTACAAATTGTCTTGAAATAACGGTAGTTATATTCTTAAACTGATTACCTAACGAATGCCGGAATAAAAGTAAAATTGTGCAGTTTAATTATGTACGGTAATTAACATAGTAATAAACTGATGAAATAGGTTATGAGAATAAATTCATTACAATAAATAACATTATTAGAGAGAGAGAGAGAGAGAGAGAGAGAGAGAGAGACGGGGGGGGGGGGATCACAGTCGTATTGGACAAGTATAGTTTTACTATTATGGAAGTCTGAGTAAATTCAAATCGATGAATGAATAAAAAAAACGGTAGACAGAGAGAGAGAGAGAGAGAGAGAGAGAGAGAGAGAGAGAGGAGAGAGACTTAAAATGCGTAGAATTAGAAACCAACAACTCGCTTCCTACTCCCAACATGCTCCGATCTAAACTGGACGTGAGCGTTTAACTTAGGCGTTGGGCACAACTCCCCGTACGAATTTTTTAGCCGTACGTGTCAGGGAATTTTTCAGTCGTAGCCATGAACTCCTGCGATGTAATTGGTAGTGAGCGTGTTAAGTTTTCAGTACGGGTGAAGCAGGTGTGCGGCACCCGGTTCGCAAGTGTCGTGAAATGAAGGATTCTTCTGACTCTCTCTGGCATAACAGCCATGATGAACGACCTGACGACTGAATGATGATCTACTTGCTGTAGCAGAATATATATATATATATATATATATATATATATATATATATATATATATATATATATATATATATATAGTACTACCGTCGTCCGGTCATTGTACTACACACCTACTTTTGCCGCAATTACATCGTACAGTGCATGCACGGACCACGTACTTCCTTTAATTCCGTACAATAAACGTGCGTGCCTCGTACTTGTGACGCAAGTTACACGCAAATTACACGCACGGCTTACTTGCGTCAGACGTGCCTCCTGTCTGCGACTACAAATTTTCTTGGCTGCCGCAGAACATTTTAGTGCAGCGAGTGAAGATTAATAGATTATGCCGCTGGTATACGGCGGGCTACGAGGTCAAAGACTGTTGAGTGCCCCTTGCGTCACAACCACGATTTCACGCAAATTTTGCCCGTAGCTGGTAGTACGGCCAGTTGTGCCCAACGCCTTAAGCAAAAAGGTTACGTCTATTTAAAGAGTTGTCTCCAGAAATGTAGTTGAACGTTTAATGTTGCTTTATACAGACTAAAACTATTCTAATGTATTTATTAACAATATGTCTGATTTGCATTAATTTCGTTAAATATTGGTCAATTGAGCAAAAAATAAGTTATTAAGAGAAATTAGACAATAAAGGTAATGGGTGGTGGTGGCCTATGTGGTAACGTCCCTGACTGGTGATCGCCAGACTAAGGTTTGAGTCCCGCTCAAACTCGTTAGTTCCTTTGGTCGCTGCAATCATAACATCCTTGTGAGCGAAGGATTCGGAGTTTGGGGGAGCTTATAGGTTTATCTGCTGAGTCATCAGCAGCCATTGCCTGGCCCTCCGTCGTCCTAGCTTGGGTAAAGAGGGGACTTGAGCGCTGATCATATATATGTTTGGTAAGTCTCTTGGGCATTGTCCTGCTTGCTAGGGCAATGTCACTGTCCCTTGCCTCTGCCATTCATGAGCGCTGATAAAAAACGGGAAAATTTGCTTAAATGGTATAAATGTAAATAGCTGGAAACGTGGAAGAGTTCTGTATGAAATATAAGGGAATGATAATAACTAGAAATAAGTGAAAATGATCTATGACATGGCGTATGGTGGACTAGGAAGGCGTATTAAAAATAGTAATGCTAGAACAAAATGTTTAGATGCTCTACGCTGAAAGCGTAGAGCATATTATTATTATTATTATTATTATTATTGTTGTTGTTGTTGTTGTTACTTGCTAAGCTACAACCCTAGTTGGAAAAGCAGGATGATATAAGCCCAGGGGCTCCAACAGGGAAAATAGTCCAGTGAGGAAAATAAACAAGGAAATAACAGAATTATTAACCATCAAAATAAAATATTCAAGAACAGTAACAACAATTGAAATAAATATTTCATACCTAGACTATAAAATCTTCAACGAAAGAAGAGGAAAAGAAATAAGATAGAATAGTGTGCCCGAGTGTACCTTCAAGTAATAGAACTCCATGATCAGCATCAACAATCCGTAAAATTCTATAACCTTTGACCCCGGGTCTACATCACCGAACTTGTCTCCTTTTGGGATATAAAACCCAATATATTCTCTAACTCGGCTAAAGTATTTTCAACATTAGGCCCAGAGAGAGAGAGAGAGAGAGAGAGAGAGAGAGAGAGAGAGAGAGAGAGAGAGAGAGAGTTACAAGGATTTTGGATGTCTCAAAGACTTTTTAGGCCATACGCGGAGACTCCATTTGCTCTTGGGTAGAGCGATTTAGTTTAAGCATTTAGAGAGTTCTTATGATCTTGTCTAACTTATTCTTGAACTCGTTTACCGTGTTACTGTTTACTACATCCCCTGCATGTCTATTCCAAGTATTTGATATTTTGTATGTAAAGAAATTGCCACAATGAGTGGTGCAGTATCTTTTTAATTCCAGAGAGAGAGAGAGAGAGAGAGAGAGAGAGAGAGAGAGAGAGAGAGATATTTCCACAGTGAGTGGTGTTGTATCTTTTCAATTCCAGTTTGTATCCGTTACCTCTGGACTGATTTGTGCTAAGCGGAGAGAGAGAGAGAGAGAGAGAGAGAGAGAGAGAGAGAGAGAGAGAGAGAGAGAGAGAGAGAGAGATCCTTCCAAAACTGCCTTAGGCTATATAAACCATAATGTTACAGTAATTGTCCAATATGGATTTTAAGGATCCTGGATCGAGTCTATAACTCGGTATCTGGGCCCTCTCATACCTACGTAGGAAACTGTTAACTTCTAGTTATGCCTTCCAAATTAGCCATTTCCTTCCATAGTTGTTGCTGCATGTTGTTGGTCTTTGGAAATTTTACATTTACTTTTGGGATTATTAGAGTTTGTGTTGTCAATACATTTTTTAAAGTTCAGATTGTCTTTGACCATTAAGATGAAAATTTAATACGTCGTACGGATAAGGAGATATTACTATTATTATTATTAGCTAAGCTACAGCCCCAATTGGAAAGCAGGATGCTATAAGCCCAAGGGCTCCAACTGGGAAAATAGCCCACTGATGAAAGGAAATAAGGAAACATAGATTAGTGTGCCTGAGCGTACCCTCAAGGAAGAGAACAAGACTGGGAGACCATGGTGCAGAGTCTATGGTACGACCCAAGAAAGTGAATAACCATAGCACAGGGCTATGGTACTATTCAAGACAATGGAAGACCATGATACAGAGGTTATGGTACAAGTCAAGACAGTGGAAGACCATGGCACAGAGGCTATGGTACTACTCAAGACAATGAAAGACCATGGTACAGAGGCTATGGCAGTACACAAGACAATGAAAGACCATGGTACAGAGGCTATGACACTACCCAAAACACTGGAAGACCATGGTAGAGAGGCTATGGCACTACCCAAGACAGTGAAATACCATGGTACAGAAGCTATGGCACTACCCAAGACAGCGGAAGACGATAGTACAGAGACCAAGGCACTACCCAAGGCTATACAGCTAAGGTTTGATTTTGGAGTGTCTTCCTCTTAAAGGAGCTGCTTACCATAGCTAAAGAGTCTCTTCTATCCTAATGTGAGAAATAAATATAGCCTTGATTTTTTTTCATCTTAAACGGCATGAATTTATTTTGAATAAAAGCTAGTTCATTAAAATCTCATTTAAAGGCACCTTCAGATATTAGATGTAACATTATATTAATACTGCAGTTTGCAAGAGCGAGAGCATACATCCACATGCCATCGTGTGCACTGTACTCTTTTAATTTAAGTAGCTTAGCATGTATTACGTTTATATTCCAAGTTTCACTATACATCACTTTACATATAATAACTATCACTTCTATGTATCATCTGACATTTGCCCCAGTTTAACCTTCTATTCAAAACTGTTTCATCTACAAACATCAAATGTCAGCAAACCAATCCTAACGCTCTCTAAAGTTTTTTTTTTCCAATCAGACGTTTCACTCAACTTTTAAAAAACTATATGTTCTGGATGCAGACTTTACCCTATAATCTTTATATCTAATTTTTGTATATGTATACAACTACTTGGATTAATTAAAGGACCACTTTCCAATTTCATACTTTCTACCTCGTCTGAAGTATACTGAGAAGTCTATTCCCAAATTCTTATACAAGCTTCACTACCTTCCTAAATTTTTTTTACAGCATCTATTTTAATATCTTTCAAATAAAATATCTAAAAGACACGGAAAATACGCACACTAACAGAAAATCTTTAACAAAGAATATACTCTCTCTCAACTAGACATTTTCTTAATTTTCACAGGAATGAGTTATCCTCTGAATTCACATCATTCCTGTATTCCATTGAAAGTTTACTTCCATAACTTCAATTCTCCTCAGTTTGGTTGAGGATTTTCCTGGAAGCTATTTACTTATATAATTTCACTTCTCCTCAGTCTATTGTCCAGTATTAACATGAGAGTTATTTACTTAAATAATTTTGATTCTACTCAGTCTGTTGTCCAGCATTTCCATGAAAGCTATTTACTCATATAACTTCAATTCTCCTCAGTCTGTTGTCCAATATTCCCAAGCAAGTTATTTACTACTATAATTTCACTTCTCCTCAGTCTGTTGTCCAGTATTTCCCTGGAAGCTATTTAATTATATAACTTCAATTCTCCCCAGTCTATTGTCCAGTATTTCCCTGGAAGCTATTTACGTATATAATTTCAATTCTTAGTCTGTTTAGAATTTCCCAGGAAGCTATTTAATTATATAATTTCAATTCTCCACAGTCTGTTGTCCAGTATTTCCCATGAAAGCTATTTACTCATATTACTTCAATTCTCCTCAGCCTGTTGCCCAGTATTTCCATGAAAGCTATTTAGTAATATAATTTCACTTTTACCCAGTCTGTTGTCCAGTGTTTCCATGATTGGTACTTAATTATATAACTCCAGTATTTCCAGTAAAGCTACTTAATTATATAACTCCAGTATTTCCAGTAAAGCTACTTAATTATATAACTCCAGTATTTCTAGGAAAGCTACTTAATTATATAACTCCAGTATTTCCCTGAGAGCTATTTAATTATATAACTTCAATACCCCTCAGTCTATTCTCTCACACAAACTATAAAAACCAAAAACCTCATAACAAACGTAGCAGAAAGGAACCCCAAATGTCTTCACAATACAAGGCCCAGAAAACACCTAAAACTTCTTCGAAATATTTTACCCTGAAGTTTTTGTCTCTCTCCAACTTCTGCAGTATTCCACAGGAATTATCATCTGATGCTTTCCCCCTTGGCCCACATCCACGGAGTTTATGGAGAATGAAGTAGAGGAAGAGGAAGGAGTCAAAATTTCAAATGCATTATTCATCGGTTCCGTCGTTCATCATTGTCAAATTGAAATCATGGATCCTTATTTTATATCTATTGGAAGGATATGGTAAGGTTTTTCGAAAACTCAAATTTTTCTTTTTTATTTTCAGTCTTACCCCAAAAAATTATACATAATTCTCAAAAATTGTATCACTCCATTATTATTATTATTATTATTATTATTATTATTATTATTATTATTATTAATTGCTAAGCTACAAACCTAGTTGGAAAAGCAGAATGCTATAAGCCCAGGGGCTCCAACAAGGAAAACAGCCACAGTGAGGAATGGAAACAAGGAAAAATAAAATATTTTAGGAAAAGTAACATTAAAATAAATATCTCCTATATAAACATTAACAACTTGAAAAAAAACCAGAGGAAGAGAAATAAGATAGATTAATTTTCTTGCTCATAATAATACCAAATAATCTAAATTTATCACAGAAATTCCATCACTCACTTATCAATGATTGGTTGAAGTTTCGCGAGTCATGCGTAAATTCTAAAATTCTCTTTGAGGAAGAAATCAATCTTTTCAAAAGGTTCATGCAAGAAAAAGTCCCTCAAAATGTACTTGAATATTTTAAAAAAAAGTGTTAAAGAACACTAATTGTCCATCAATCAATCTTTTCAAAAAGTTCCTACAAGAAGAAGCCACTCAAAATGTATTTAAATATCTAAAAAAGTGTTAAACAACACTAATTGTCCCTCAATCAACCAATATAATACTATATATATATATATATATATATATATATATATATATATATATATATATATATATATATATATCCCTTGTAACGTCCGTTCGAGACCAAAATACATGAAAGCTCTGGAATAGAAAGGAAAAGAAGAAAGACATTTCATTGAACTAAAACGTAACCATAAAATATTCACCAAAAACTAAAAGTTTCAAAGAATAAGGTAAAGGTAAAACAAAAGGCAATAACAAGAATATAAGTAACCTGAAATTCTACAATGAAATTGATTATCCAGATGAATGAGTTGCAATGCTTGGTACTATTTTATTGCTAAAATTCCAATTGCGAGTAAAACGATGTCAATTTAAAGCTGAACGGATGAGAGAGAGGATAAAAAAAAAGTGGGAGGATGAAAGGAATTGCCAGAAAACAATGGAGGCAGAAGGGAGGCTGCAAAGAGCCGTGTCATCTGTCAACTGAGTAGTGACGTGTATGGCACAAACTGAAAGTACGCCAATGGTGGTTGAAACATGAACAAGGGAAAGGAGGATTTTACTTGAATGCAGCTTGGCCATGGTGGTGGCCAATGCGGTAACGTCCCTGATTGGTGATCGCCAGACTGGGGTTCGAGTCCAGCTCAAACTCGTTAGTTTCTTTCGTCGCTGCAACCTCACTATCCTAATGAGCTACGGTTTGGGGAGCCTATAGGTCATCAGCAGCCATTGCCTAGCCCTCCATAGTCCTAGCTTGGGTGGAGAGATGGCTTGGGAGCTAATCATATGTATATATGGTCAGTCTCTAGGGCATTGTCCTGCTTCACAGGGCAATGTCACTGTCCCTTGCCTCTGCTCTTCATGAGTAGCCTTTAAACCTTTCAATCTTTAAACATCTAAATTAACAACACAAAGGAAATACTTTACCCATTCACATCAAATTCAACTAAAAAGATACAAAATTCATATGAACTAAGGCTACAGGAAATCTCATGCAGTATAATTCGTCCTTTTATTCATGAAAAGAACTTGTGACTAGATATTGCTTATTGCTGTTTGAAAGATTTGAAAATGACCAAATAGGAAGAATTGCAGGTGTAGTGAAGATTATTGAGATAAGTGTGTCACGACTGAGATGGTGGGGACATGTGTTGCGGATGGATGGTGGGGAGGGAGTGAGGAGGGCTTGGGAAGAACCTGTTAGGGGGAGAAGATCGAGAGGGAGGCAGAGAATTAGATGGGGAGGTAAGGTGAAGTATGATATGGAGAGAAGAGGTTTGGTGGAAGAGGATGCCTTTGATCGAAGGCATTGGAGAGGACGCATCAGGCAACCGACCCCTTAATGTAGGGATAACAGTGGGGAAGAAGATTGGCTATTTTCAACTTATAATAGCAGATCACTTAGTTATCCCTGATGCCAACAGGGGAAGTATAAACCTTCAAAATATTCCTCATATTTGAAATGTCAAAGATGATGCCATTTTTTTTTCTTTTGATAGAAGGAAAAAGTAATAATAATTTTAATATCAATAATAATAATTTTAATATTAATAGTAATTGCAATTGAATTATATATATTCAAGCAGCACTAGTAACATTGATAAAATTCGCAACAGAAAACATGCCGATAAAGGCAAAA
>NC_090727.1:75404631-75409631 GCF_036898095.1 Palaemon carinicauda | reverse complement strand
AACGAGGTTCGACAGACAAGAGTTTGAAGTGATGTTTGAACGATTGAACCCAATTCGGTTATCGAACACGTTCGTCGAACGGTTCGAAAGAAAGTCTGTTCTCGCCTGACTTTTGTGGGCGGGGCTTCATTGTCCACAAACCTAACGCATTTGTGGCTGACTCCACCTCTTCGAACTGTTCCACAAGCAGGTTCGTCAACCGGGTTCGACGAACCGTTGTATCGTGTAAACCCCGCTATAGAGTACCATCAGGATTAAGACGTGGTGGAAGTGGTGGAATCTATCGCAGAATAGACATGGAAATTTCTTTGCCATAAGGGTTAAGACTGACATAAATGATGGAACTCGTCTTCAAATTAAGACATGGAAATTGCTGAATTAACTATCAAAAATTGACCCTTCTAATGCTCTTTAACTTCAAAGTGAAGCTTTTCTTTGAATTATCCCACATACGACCCAGCAGGGAGAAATGGTACATGGATAGATTCTACATATAATCAATGTACAGTAGATACATTCTGCCACTCACATTTTTGTGTATTTATTTTATATGGTTTATCATTATGGAAAAAAAAATTGAATAGGAGCTAATATCCCTTTCTGTTTTTTTTTTTTTTGACATGAAGGATGGTAGGCCTAAAAAAAAGAAAATAGAGATAGGAGTTATAGAGCACAAGTAAGCCTTTTCCTATAACAGGAGAGAGAGAGAGAGAGAGAGAGAGAGAGAGAGAGAGAGAGAGAGAGAGAGAGAGAGAGAGAGAGAGAGAGTAGAACAAAGTTACCTCAATTAAAAATGTAAGATGTAATCCTCAATTGTCTAGAAAATTAAAATAATATTCGCTGCTATATAGCTAAAGGGGTCATTATTACATTATTTTCCTGTATCATTAACGTAATTTTCACAAACTCTCTTTCTCTCTCTCTCTCTCTCTCTCTCTCTCTCTCTCTCTCTCTCTCTCTCTCTCTCTCTCAAGCACAATTGTTTATAAATAGAAAATAATATTTGCCATTACATTGCTAATGGAATCATTATTACATTAATTTCATATATTATTAATGTAATCTTCACAAACAAACACAAAATCCACAAAATATTGTTTCATACATAACTTCAAACACTACTATAAGTTCTCTTTGCGTTCCCAACGAACCTTCACAAAAACAGAGAAATTATTTTGATTAAAAAAAAAAAAAAGAAAAAAAACTACTTCTTGTTTTGGCTTTTTCCACATTCGGATGATCCCAGTCAAGGGAGAACTTCAAACGAGGACAGCAAATCTCTCGACTGCGTTCCCTTTGAATAAGAAGCCAGGCTTTTCTTCCTCACAATCTTAAGGAGACTTCTTGACAATGATGAGTTTTGACATTTTTTTGAAGAGGAAATTAATTGAGTCATGAATTTCGGCTTGTCATACAATGGGAGGTGTGGATGTTTGTTAGTGAGAAAAGTAAGAGATAATTATTATCACTATTACTAATTATTACTATTACTATTACTAAGTATTATTATGATTATTATTATTATTATTATTATTATTATTATTATTTTAATATTACTATTACTAATTATTATTAATTACTATCAATTATTATTATTAATTATTATTAATTACTATTAATTATTATTATCAATTACTATTAATTATTATTATTTCTTAATTATTATTATTATTATTATCATTATTATTATTATTATTAAGCACCAGCATTACATTAGATTATAAACAGATAGATAGCAGCTGTAGCAAGAAACGATTAAAAAAAATATAGAAATGGAAAAATTGTATGGTAATATCATAAGCATAGAACAGAAGTCTATGGTGATAAAGACATAATGATCCTTAATTAATTGGAAAATAAACAAATCTTTCAAGGGAATTGGTATAGTTATAACTTGGCATGTAATAAGGAAAATTATAACATTATTCATTATCACAATAACAACAACAATAATAATAATAATAATAATAATAATAATAATAATGATAATATAATATGATTATGGATAAAAAAACAGCTGAAGCCATGATAAAACAAGGCAAAGATAGGAGCATATTTCCCGTCCAACAAAAACTATCAAAAGAGAGAAACTTGCTATGAGACCCTCATTTTTAGCACCAATTGAGAATGCGCTCCTATACTCAATTTTTTTTAATGAGGTGCATTTGCACTGACTCGCACGGGTGCCGTTTTAGCTCCGAAAAGTTTCCTACTAGCTGATTGGTTCGAATTATTTTGTCCAGCCAATCAGTGATTAGGAAACTTTTCCGAGCTGAAAGGGCACCCGTGCGAGTCGGTGCAAATGTGCCTCATTAAAAAAAGACTATAGGGTATAATATAAATAAATAGTTAGAGTAATGTTCACGATCTAATTATTATAAAGGTTACGTCGATGGCTAATGTGTAACAAAAAAGTAAATAAAACTTGTTGAAAATCTTTTAATTACATCAATAATCGTAAAACAACAAAATCGAACATATAAAAGAAGAAAAACCTCAACATAATTATTCCTTGATGGTAAACTCGGGCACACTATTCTATTTTATTTCTCTACCTCTTACTTTTTTTTTAGGCTTTTAAAGTTTATAAATGAAAGATCTATTTTGATGTTGTTACTGTTCTTATAATATTTCATTTTAATTGTTCATTAATTCTCTTTTTAGTTTGTTTATTTTCTGGTTTCCTTTCCTCACTGGGCTATTTTTTCCCTTTTGGAGCCCTTGGGCTTATAGCATTCAGCTTCTCCAACTAGGGTTGTAGCTTAACTAGTAAAAATAATAATAATAATATTAATAATAATAACAATAATAATAATAAAAACAATAATAATAATAATAATAATAATAATAATAATAAAAATAATAATACTAATAACAATAAAAAAAATAATAATAAAAATAATAATAATAATAATAATAATAATAATAATAATAATAATAATAATAATATCCTTGGAAGAGAAAGGCATATCAGCATATTGAAACGTTACACAAGATTATATTCCTCTCTCTTTCAAATTGATATTCATAACTTTTTATTATTATTATTATTATTATTATTATTATTATTATTATTATTATTATTATTATTATTATTAATTGATTAAAATATGCCTGAAGGTGCATTACCAAGAAATATGCAATCATGCATTAGTGGTATCTAAAATCAAAATGGATTACTTAAAAGAAACCGTTTACTATTGATTCCAATAATGCGTATGTTATCTCAGACTACTAATCTCTGCCGTTTTGGTGCCACCACTTCTGTTAAAAAATTAGCGTAAGGCGAGAATAAATTTCATTTATATATATATATATATATATATATATATATATATATATATATATATATATATATATTTATATAGATATAATTACACGCACACACACACACACACACATATATATATATATATATATATATATATATATATACATATACAGTATATAACATATATATACATATATATATATATATATATATATATATATATATATATATAAATATATATATATATTGCATATATGTAACATATATATTACATGTACATATATATATATATGTATATATCTATCTATATATATATATATATATATATATATATATATATATATATATATATATATATATATATATTACATATACAGTATATAACATATATATACATATATATATATATATATATATATATAAATATATATATATTGCATATATGTAACATATATATTACATGTACATATATATATATATATATATATATATATATATATATATACATATATATATATATATATATACATATATATATAAATATATATATATATATATATATATATATATATATATATTTATATATATACATGTAATATATATGTTATATATATGCAATATATATATATATATATATATATATATATATATATATATATATATACATACATATACACACACTCACACCCACAATCAGTCATGAGTGGCTGTGTGGGTGAACTAAATGGTAAACACTCCATAAAGAACTTTCCAGGAATACATTTCATCCAGGCGAAAACAGTTAGTGTGGAAAATCTAATCTATAACAGAGACAGTATCATAAAACAACATAAAATATAATTACTATACACTTCGAGTAATTTTCATGAACTTTTAAAGAGGGGCTCAGTAACAATAAAGAGGAGAAAGGAAAGAGGAAATAAAACTTCTCATTTTGCTTAATATAACTTAAGTGCCAACATTAACTGTAAGTGCTTTGAGGGGGGAGTGGCACGAATAATTTAATAATTCCCTATACAAAGAAGAAAAAAAAATAAGGCAACACAGAAACAACATGAAAAAGCACTCTGAGAGTGCAGACCTCCGACACGGATGCTTATTTCACGACCTTTTGCTCGACCTTAACCTTGACCTTTGATCTAAATCTTTCAAAATTGAATCACTTCCACGTATCAACATGTATAATCCCAGAAAGTTTCACTACTCTATGAGTAAAATTGTGGCCAGGAAGCTGTTCACAAACATCTAGACAGATTGAAAATAAGTTTGAAGTCTCTGTGATAACGATGTCCGAACTTATGGCTGATTACGTGAATTGGGCATTTTGATTGACCGTGACTTTGACACTTGCCCTTGACCTTCCAAAATTTAATATTTTCCAGATTTTTACATTACAGTTAATACCTGAAAGTTTCATTAATCTACCATTAAAATTGTTGACAGGAAGCTGTTCACAAACAAACACACACACACAAACAGCGGCGAAAACACAACCTCCTCCCAACTTCGTTGGTGGAGGTAATTAGCCCCAAGAATTACGAACTACCTATAAAGTATATGAACCAAAAAGGTGTAATAACAGAGGAATGAAGGAGAACACGCATTCATGCTTCGCTGAGGACGTTCCATTATGGCGAAGGATATAACTGGAGAAGCTCTTGGCAGGACCTTGTAAAAATGTCGGAGAGAAAAGCCACTAAACTGACTAGAGGAAGCTTACATGTAAGAC
>NC_090727.1:75399844-75404131 GCF_036898095.1 Palaemon carinicauda | reverse complement strand
TGGATGTAAAGGACTAATTTAATTTTCTTAGTTCCTGCATATGCACCATTTTCCGAGAATTGGGTCTCCCACTCTCTTCGGCCTTGGAACCCCCAAATTACCGGTCCTAGTTGCTTCTGCATGAAACCAAGGTCCTTTAGATATGTTTAGAAGGCCCTTGCATAAAACCAAAGTCCTTTAAGTTAAATATATTTAAAAGACCTTACATAAAACATAAGAAAATGTGGTAACGTCCCTGACTAGCGAACGCCAGACTGGGGTTCGAGTCTCGCTCAAACTCGATAGTTTCTTTGGTAGCTGCAACCTCACCATCCTTGTGAGTTAAGGATTTGGGGTTAGGAGGAGCCTATAGGTCTATCTGCAGAGTCATCAGTAGCAATTGCCTGGCCCTCCTTGGTCCTAGCTTGTGTGAAGAGTGGGCTTGGGGGCTGATCATATACATATATGGTCAGTCTCAAGGGCATTGTCCTGCTTGATAGGGTAATGTCACTGTCCATTGCCTCTGCCATTCATGAGTGGCCTTTAAACCTTAAACCTTTAAACATGTACTTCCTGTATTGCTGTAGCTTATTATTGCATAACTCCTACAGAGGCAAGGCAATTACAGTGAAATTAACCACATTCACTCAAAAATAACTTTTGCGTTATACACATGAATATTGATGCATATCAAAGATATGACGTATCTATGTAGTAAGTTAGCCTAAAAAGGATAAAGGAATTCCAGTAGACTAACAAAATATAAAAAAGGTACAATAATAATTAAAGATATATTAGGCACGTCTGCTAAGAGCAACAAAAAAAAAAAAAGGAAGAATACACTGTTAAAAATAAACCGTAATTCTAATCGGAAATTCTCCGTAAAAATATACTGTTCTCAGTCGTATTTCAGTAAAATACAGGCGACCGTAATTTTACCCTACTTTGATATTATCGTTTATGGATTAGTGACCGTAATATCACTATTTTACGTCAATATATCAGCATTTAAAACGGTCAATGCCTTTGTTTTTTATCGTTTTTTAACGGCAAAATTTTAAGTGTATATTAAGCACAACTGATTAGAGCAAATAAAAAAAAGGAAAAATAGTATCAGAGATGTTGTGTGAATGCGTCCCCCTGTAAACACCTACTCCCACTAGGAAGAAAAGTGACATTAAAGTATAATCATACGTGAATACCAAATTTGTCGACGATGGAGAGAAAACTTGCCAAGTAGCTTTAAAGTTCATAAATATTACAGTACATACTATAAATAGATACCAAAGAGGATGAATGGAAAGTAAATTGAAAACGAAATAGTCTTCTTACCTTGATAATAAATTGACCCTATTTTTCCGGAGAGGAAGGCTGGAATTTATCAAGGGGCCGTATATCCTGCAGTCGTTTAAGGGTGAACTTGGTGAAAACAATTATACCTGACAGCCATGCGAGAAAAGTACTAGCTTTAGCTTAAATGTCAGCCCAATACTGGAAATTACTTGAAATTAATCTTACTGAGAGAGAGAGAGAGAGAGAGAGAGAGAGAGAGAGAGAGAGAGAGAGATCAATGCACAATGAAAAACAAAAGTGCAAAACTAGAGGGTAGTGTCCTATCGAATATTTCCATCACCAATATCACAATTTCAACACATTTCATATTTAACTTTCATATATATCTATAAAAACTTTGCTTAAACACCCAACATGAAAGCATGCGAGTTTCAGCTATAGTCCATTTCTTTTAGCGATGCATATTTGCACCGACTCGCAGCGGTGCCCTTTTAGCTCGGAAAAGTTTCCGGATCGCTGATTGGTTGGACAAGATAATTCTAACCAATAAGCGATCAGGAAACTTTTCCGAGCTAAAAGGGCACCGCCGCGAGTCTGTGCAAATATGCATCGCTAAAAGAAATGGACAATAGGTTTTTTCCCTTTTTCTTTCAAAATAACCTCATTACAACTTTGGTCATAAACATCCTAAGAAGAGCATTATGCAAAGCATCCAGCAGTTAATGTGTCAAGAGTTCAAAATAAAGAGTAAGATATTAGAGAGAGAGAGAGAGGAGAGAGAAGAGAGAGAGAGAGTGTGTGTTGTGTGTTCAGGATATTTTAGGTATACAAATTAAAAGATTTCAAGATGAGTATCATGTTAAACTGGTTAATACAGAATATGTGTCTGCGAGAGAGAGAGAGGAGAGAGGAGAGAGAGAGAGAGAGAGAGAGTTCAGGATATTGTAGGTATACACATTAGTTTTCAAGCAAAATATTGAGAGAGAGAGAGAGAGAGAGAGAGAGAGAGAGAGAGATAATTACGAGGTAACTAGCTAAGTGAGGAAGGGCTATTTTGTCGAAATGCCTGGTAGAAAAACTAGAGAAATTAAGTCTCAACATTCTCGCGTGCAACTGTCCAGGGTGTGTTCTGGACATTAATAACAAAAAATCACATACAAGGAAATAAACAAGAAATAAAAAACCTACTAACACGCAAATCTTCCAAGCCAAAGAGGTCGTTAGATCATAGGATTTAAATACCTCCGCCAACGAAGTTTGAAGGTTATGTTTTACCCCATGTTTGTGTGTTGTGTTTTTGAATAGCTTTCCTGGCCACAATTTTGATCGTAGAGTAATGAAACTTTCAGGGATTAACTGTTATGTGAAAATCTGGAAATGGTTTAATTTTGGAAGGTCAAGGGTAAAAGGCCAAGGTCACGGTCAAGCAAAATGTCCAATTCACGTAATCAGCCATAAGTTTTGGACATCTTTGTCACAGAGACTTCAAACTTGGTTCATATTTGTGTGTATGAAACTCCAAGCCAATTAATACATGTTAAGGTCAAAGGTCAAGGTCATGGTTGAGCAAAAGGTCGAGAAATAACATTGGTAATTTGTTGCTCTATGAATTCAAAGACAATGCTCTCTCTCTCTCTCTCTCTCCTCTCTCTCTCTCTCTCTCTAAGATATCTACATATATGGATCACAGGAAGTCACTAAGGTCAGTAGTGAAGACTCAATTTGTATTCAATCTTGAAAGAGATTTTAATTATTATGTTCACTGAACATTGAAAGGTTAAAACTGTAAACACAAGAATCTCACTTGAACTCTGTAATTAAAGAAATTATTTTATTATACTTTAATAGCAGAGTATAAAAACAAAGTTATTATTATTATTATTCATTGCATCATAATTATCATTTAAAATGCGCAAACGTCATTGCAGGAGAAGGTAAAACAGTTAAAACAAAAGAGAAGGAAATTAACAAACAAACAAAAAATACTAATATTAGCAAGTAATAATAATAATAATAATAATAATAATAATAATAATAATAATAATAATAATAATAATAATAAGGCAACAAATCGTCCTGACACGAGAATAGTTACAGATGGTTTCAAATTATTGAAACCTAGATATATGTTCTACTGTATGCTCTGGAGTCTTCAAATATGTGGCCCCGAGACTATACAATAGGCTCCCACGAGACATTCGAATGACTGAAGATATTAAGGCTTTCAAGAGGAAATCGAAGACTCTTGTTCTGTGAGTGCTTCGATGGTGACGATTTAACAATAACCGAGCAGTATGCGGTGTGAAATGTCGAATGCTTTCGAATTAACATGATAAAAGAACAGTGGAGGTTCTGTAGAGAGTAGGGTTCCCCTGCTGTATAGGACCAGCAAAACAACCTTAAAAGTAAAGTAAACTTTATAGAGGTAATTGAAAATCTCCCCCTGAACAACAACGGAAACTACTCTATAGTGTAATAGATAAGTATACAATGACACTCATCATAATGGTTAAAGGTTTAAAGGCCACTCATGAATGGCAGAGGCAAGGGACAGTGACATTGCCCTATCAAGCAGGACAATCCCCTAGAGACTGACCATATTACATATTATCTGCGCCCAAGCCCTCTCCAAGCTAAGGCCAAGGAGACCCAGTCAATCGCTGCTGGTGACTCAGCAGATAGACCTGTAGGATCCACCAAACACCCCATCCTTAGCTCACTAGGATGGTGAGGTTGCAGCGACCAGAGGAACTTATCTAGTTTGATTCGAACCCCAGTCTGGCATCCACCAGGCAAGGACGCTACCACCAGGCCACCACAACTATAACCACAAAACTTTAAAACGTCAATAGTTATTGCAATATTTTTATTTGATGTGTTAAATGTCTAAATTAAATAGCTTAAATAAAAAACATTGAAATTTTTCTCCTTTCCACTAAACTTTCTGTAAAATTCAACATTTAAAAATATAGAATTTTTTCGAGGATACATTAGCATATTTGCAAAATCTGACTC
>NC_090727.1:75372344-75394844 GCF_036898095.1 Palaemon carinicauda | reverse complement strand
ACAGCAGATGGACTTACAGGCTATCCCAAACAACCCATCCATAGCTCACAAGGATGGTGAGGTTGCAGCGACCAAAGGAACTAACTAGTTTTGAGCAGGATTCGAACCCCAGTCAGGGACGTTACCACATGAGCCACCACAGCCCTTATATATTAGTTCAGAATTTAAGGGAGTATAGAATTTTATATATATATATATATATATATATATATAGAGAGAGAGAGAGAGAGAGAGAGAGAGAGAGAGAGAGAGAAATAAGGTAATATCAAAGCTATCACTAAGAAACTTCAAACTTCAAAGTGCATACACAATACGATGAAAAGAACGTAACCATTATTATTATTATTATTATTATTATTATTATTATTATTATTATTATTATTATTATTATTATTATTAAGTGGAATTGCACTATGATTTGAATATGAAATCTCTCTTCAAAATTTCGAGTCAAGTTAGATTACCTTCTAAATCTAGGCAATTTGTTTTCAGTAATATCATTCGAAACTTCAAGCTACAATACACGATTCATTAAGGTTTATCTGTATACTCATAAAATATTTGCTTTGGGAAATAGAAGTCAATTTCCGGCATTGTGTATAATAAGATGCGTTCCAGTACTTGTCCAGTTTTGGAATCTTAATGGAAATAAACGTGAGGACAGAATCTTCACAATATCTCCCTACGAAAATTAAAATATATATTGTAAATACGTATGTTTCAAGTCATATTTAGTAGAATTAATACTAGGCATGCAGTTAAATCTAATAGCCAGGCCTTCTCCATTATGAGCCTCAATACTAAACAGTATTCTAGAAGTTTTATTCCAGCTGTGACCAAGTTGTGGAATGATCTTCCTAATCGGGTAGTTGAATCGGTAGAACTTTAAAAGTTCAAACTTGCAGCCTATGTTTTTATGTTGACCAGGCTGACATGAGTCTTTTTATAGTTTATATATGAAATATCTGTTTTGATGTTGCTGTTTTTAAAATATTCTATTTTGATTGTTCATCATGCCTCATGTTGTTTATTAATTTCCTTTCCTCACTGGCTATTTTTTCCTGTTGGAGCCCTTGGGCTTATGGCATCTTGCTTTTCCAACTAGGGTTATAGCCCGGCTAGTAATAATAATCTGTAGTCCACAGGTCTACCAAGTCTGGTCCAAAGCCGTATATAGAAAGACAGCCTATTTTGGTATACATTATCTGTCCCTACGATGCTGTACTACAATGCAATACATTGCCCTTACCTCTGCCACTAATACGAATATACCTTCTGACATCTTAATTATGAAAATATAACTTTAGATAAATAATGAACTGCAGAAAATTTTATCTTCCCCATTTACTACTATTGTTAAAAGTTTTATACTAATTCCGGTATACTTTTAATTGGGCTTCACAAGGCACTAGAAGAGTTGGAAGACCCAGGCCTACATGGTTGAGGACTATGATGCGTGAAGTAGGAGATGATGAATGGAGAAATATTGACTTAAAAGCTCAAGATAGAGACGACTGGCGAAATCTAACTGAGGCCCTTGGCGTCAATAGAGGTGGAAGATGATGATGATGATGATAATGATGATGATGACTACTATTGTACGTTCGTTTGTTTTAGATTGCCTTGCCTTCTGCAAAACACGGGCTCTTGCGTTGGCATCCTGTAGCTATTGTACCACAGAAGTTCGAAATTAAAGATCTAAGCGTAGAATTAGTCGTAACTGTACCAACCGTGTGTCACACGATCGTACATAAATTATTTTGTATATATTATGCTTGTATCTGCACTCTTCCCTCGCACTAAAAAGAACCTAAATAATCATGTCTCCGGTTTTCCTCTGTAACATTGTCTGTCTTGTTTCCTCTGTAACATTGTCTGTCTTGTTTCCTCTGTAACATTGTCTGTCTTGTGAACATGAAAATGCCTGTTGCCTTGAGGTTTTGTATATAAAGGAGAGTGTTCTTTAATAAAGTTACTCAGTTGATTGCATCCTGCCTTTGAGTCATAACCTCTCATTCGGCCCGTCTCATAACTGCAAATATCTCCTTTACAGAATAGAAACATGCTAGACGTTATACATCGAGAAAAGTACAGAAGACGAACGATAACCTCTGTAGAGATAACATATGTTTCTTGAACGAGGAGGAGGAATTGAAAAAGATGAACCTATATTAAACTAATTTTCAAGCAAAATACACTCTTAATGATAGAGCTTGATGTGTGTTAATCTCTCTCTCTCTCTCTCTCTCTCTCTCTCTCTCTCTCTCTCTCTCTCTCTCTATTGGCAAATTGAAAACGAAAGCAGAAATTCAAGGACATTTAATAAACACAAAAGCAAAAGCTGGGAAAGACAGAGAAAATTGGAAACGCAAGCAGAAATTCCACCAAAATCAAAAAGATGGAAGCAGTAACAAACAAGGGGACAAAGCATGTTACTATATTATGCCCTACAAGAAAGAAAAAAATGGCTTTTCTGCAATAACACCTTACAGAATAACTACTAGAGCCAGATATCAGGGAGAGAAACAAACTGAATTTGAAATGCAGGAATTATATAAGCAGTCATAAACAGACTAACCGAGGAAAAAAAAATCCGAAACATGAAATAAAATTAAAAAATTTGAATGAGAGAGAACCTAAATAGTGATAAAAACATGTTAAGTACAGCGAAGTATTATGTTTATAGAATGAAAACCAATTTAAAATCTCTGTGACAAGGATGACCAAAGTAATAGCTGATTACGTGTTATGGACGTCTTGCTCGTCCGTGACCTTGACATTTGACCTTGACCTTCCAAAATTTAATCCTTTCCAATCCCTGCAAGTTTCATTATTTTACGATTAGAATTGTGGCCGTATGGTTGGTGACCGAAATTTGACCTTTTGCTTGACCTTGACCTTGGACTCGATCTTGACCTTCAACCTTAAAATGTATTGACGGGGATTTTCATACCCTCAAATATGAACCAAGTTTGAAGTCTCTGTGAAGACGACGTCCAAACTTATGGCTGATAACGTGAATTGGACACTTTTCTTGACAGTGACCTTGACCTTCCAAAATTTAATAATCTCCATCTTTTTACGTAACAGCTAATACCTAAAAATTTCACTACTCTACGACTTGAATTGTGGCGAGGAAGATGCTCACAAACAAACACACACACACACCATCAAGCACACAAACAGGGGCGAAAACATAACCTCCTTCCAACATCGTTGGCGGGGGTAATAATGACATCAAACTTACGAAAACTCTTCCTCCCAAACGAACGCACAGAACGAGATTAAATTCTAAGGATGAAAAAAGTCAATACGAGACTTGTGATGTTCCGAAGCAAAGGGATTTAGTTATGAAATGCAAAAGCGAAAAAATTCAAAAGTTATGCAGCATCTGAATTGCACTGTAAGGTTTTTCCTGTTTCTTGGAATTTTCCATTTGTGTTGTATCCGCCAGTCTATTATAGAAAAATAAGAAAAATAGTCTCTAGGAAAATAAGGAAGACAGGCTTGAAAAAAATAAGGAAAATAGTCATTAGAAAAATAAGGAAAATAGTAAAGACCTCTAAAAAAATATGGAAAATAGTCAATATCCCATTTACTTCATCACCTAACTGCTCAACCAAAAAAAGCAAAAAACCTCAGTACTCACTTCATTTACTTACAAAGAAAATTTACCACCAACATACTGAAGAAGAGGAGCTGGAGTGAGATATTTATATGCATGATGCTCAACGATGGAGGACAAGAGGAAAATTATGCAAAGTAAATGGAGAGAAGGAAACTGAATTTGACTAGTACATGGGGGGGGGGGGGGGGGACTCCCCGCTGCTGGGAGGAAGGACGATGGTGACTGGTACAATGCATGCACATACGCTACCGGGGTCTAAGCGATGTCAGGCAGGGCAGAAGATCGGATCTATGGTCTACCCACAAAACCAAAGTAAGGTCCCATACAAATGGGAAAAAAGCATATCAATAAAAGAATGGGGAATAATGATCCGCTTATAGAAGTGGAAAGCGTATATGTCTCCACCACCAACTTTTTTCCTTCCTCTTCTTTTTAACCTTTTCCAGGCTTGAGTTCCATCTCCCTTTAAGGTTGTGGAGATAAATGCATTCAGACGGAAATGAGGAAGAAATGTCTCAACGCATCCTTGAAACATTTTTCGTCCAATAGACATGACATGTCTTTCAAACGTTGTCCTGTTTCAAGGGTACGAAGACTTCATTCCAAGAAATGCCTCAAACACACACACACATACATGCATAGATGAATACATTCGATCACACGCATATATATATATATATATATATATATATATATATATATATATATATATATATATATATATATATTATTACTTCCTAAGCTACAACCATAATTGGAAAATCAGGATGCTATAAGCAAAAGGCCTCCAACAGAAAAATAACCCAGTGAGGAAAGGAAATGAGGAAATAAATAAACTACACGAGAAGCAACAATAAAAATAAAACCTCCATACATAAACTATATAAACTATATACAGTATATATATATATATATATATATATACAGTATATATATATACATATATATATATATATATATATATATATATACATATATATAGATATATATACATATATATATATATATATATATATATGTATATGTATATATATATACACACTATATATATATATATATATATATATATATATATATATATATATATATCACAGGCAGAATACAAGGGAGTACCCAAGCAGATTTTTAGCTATAAATAGACGAGTAATACTTTTTCTGAAGCCACATTAAAATTTTAAAACATAATTGAGCTTCTCGAAAAAAAAGTTACTAATCATTTACTAAAGTTAACGTCTTTAAGTTTATAACAGTTTGGTTTCCCCTGTACGAAGCTACAAGGGAATCTGTAGACGACTATTGGGGATCAAGACTACGAAATTTCCTCCAGAGAAAATCTTTGAAAGATATTTGTAAAACTTGTCCTGGATAGGGTCTACGATACAAGAACTACCCATTAATAATAAATCCTTTTGGCTTTCGAAAGCTACAGCCAATGTGGTGTCTGTTTATGCAAATAAATGCATCGAGTTATCAATTATATATTTCTTATTTGTATAAATAGTTCTATTAAACACAGCCACTGAGGGGGGGGGGGGCAAGCCAGCCTCAACTTGGTGCCGGTCCCAAGCCCGGGTAAATGGGGATTGTTGGCGGCAGGAAAGGCATCCGGCCATGAAAAATTAGCCAAACCAATATGACCAGTGAAAGTTGTGAAAATGAAATTAATTATAAATAGTTCTATTAAAACGAACCCTTGAATTGGACAGGAATGAAGTATTTACCGAGTTAATAACTTCCAAAATTACATTGGTGTTCGCACAAGATCCTACGTTACGATCTCCTTGGATAAATTATCATAATTTTTCTTGCTTGATTCCACTCCCCCCAACTCCTTTCATTGCGTTATGTCCAAGTGGGAAATCTCGAGCCGAGCTGACGTAATAGGATTTGGCTTTCAGCCTTGAGGACAGCTCGCACTTTCTTCACCGTGATTACCAATTATGCCAGGAAGACTGGGGAGATTCTGTGACAGAAATAAGCAAAACAGTACTAGTGAAGACAATCTTAATGTTGGTAAATGTGATGATGCTGGGCGACGGAAGAGATAATATTCTTATAGATGTTTCTGAAGCAGAAAGGTTTAGATAGCAATGGTAGGCGTAGTCAAGATTACAGAGCTGATAAAGAGTGTCACAACTGAAATGATCTGGTCATGTGTTGAGGATGTATAGTGGGGAAGGAGTAAGTAGGGCTTGGGAGGAACCTTCTTGTGAATGTTTATGAAAACGAGAGGTTTAGATAGCGATGGCAGGCGGAGTCAAGATTACACAGATGATAAGAGTTTCATCAATGAGATGGTCTGGCCATGTGATGAAGATTGATAGTGGGGATGGAGTGAGGAGGGCTTGGGAGGAACCTTCCTATGGATTTTTATGAAGCAGAAAAGTTAATATAACGATGGCAGGTGTAGTCAAGATTACAGAGGTGATAAGAGTGTCACCAGTGAGATGGTCTGACCACGTGTTGAAAATGGATAGTGGGGATGGAGTGGGGAAGTCTTGGGATGAACCTATTAAGAGGAGAAGATCAAGAGGGAGACAGAGAATTATATGTCGAAATAAGGTGAAGGATGATATGCAGAGAAGAGGTTTGGCGAAAGAGGACGTTTTTGATGATCGCATTAGAGAGTCCGCATCAGGCAACCGACCCCTTAATGTAAGGATAACGTGGGAAAGAACAAGATGCGTGTGATGGTGCAAAGAGATCCCAGCGATAAACAATAATACAATAAAAATACAACACGGATCAAACAAATAAATATTCGAATTGTAGCAATGAATTAACATTTATACCGCGCACATAAATTGATATTATTTTCAGTGTTATATATAACATCACCCAACACTAATGAAAGAATAATAATTCAAACCACAATCAGCGAAATATGCTATGGTAATAGCAAAGCCCAATTTCAGTTTGATACAATTGAAACATTGAAGAGAACCAACCTGTATCTGTTTTCGTCTGTCTTTCTGTTTCTTTAGAACCCCAGAATCAAACATTATCAAGAGATTATTCTATTTTCTCAATTATTTAATTTCTTGGAAAATTTTTCACCTAATAAATATATGGAAATCTAAGCACAATTTTAACATTTGTATTTGAGTAAACATACTAAATTGTAAATATCTATGAAAATTATGTTGAAACAGCCTCGTTTTATGATATATATATATATATATATATATATATATATATATATATATATCTAATATATATATACACATATATATATATATATATCTAATATATATATATATTTAATATATATAACGGATTTTGAGCGAAGCGAAAAATCTATTTTTGGGTGAGATGGCCATGTCGTCCTGATGGAAGTTCCAATAGGGTAGCTTCCTAGGGTATATTACAACTACGGCGATATTCCCAGAGAATTTACCTTAAGGTACCAGAATTCTAACTCCTGGAGCGAGTATCCCTCGTGAAAGGGATATCGCGACATATCAGAGGACGTATTCTAGACACGCCACATGGCAATCTACATCCTGGACAGAGATTTCGTCTCGTAGGAGGTGATTGGCGAGATACGAATTCGGGAAAGAAAAAGGGGAGCCGCTCCCAAGGCTTCCCTATCCTCCGATTCGTATGCGTGCCTGGCGCCAATCCTGGCGCCATCTGTATTCCTTGTAGCGTACACGAGGTGCTACAGATACTGTATGTAGGGAGGGGTCCTACAGCCCTTTCTTAGAAAGGCAAGGGCGGGTCCATCAGGACGACATGGCCATCTCACCCAAAAATAGATTTTTCGCTTCGTTCAAAATCCGTTTTTTGGGCTCAAGCCATGTCGTCCTGATGGAAGTGTACCAGAGCATTACTGTATCTGTGGATTCTCAGAACGTGCCGTACTCCCCGGAGGTAATTTTTTCCCGGTCGACTAGACCTAGAGACCTAAGATGTTACCGTTATACATCTTTTCAACTAACTATAAACTATGTTAGAGCTTCCTGCCCCCTACAGGGAAGAGTCCTACTAGACTCTGGAAAAGTCTCGAAGAGTACATATACCTATGTATGAATACCAGGCAAGCTAATATAGTGGTCTCGCCCTATATTAAGTAAAGCATAGTTTGTATAGAACCCCTGCGTCAATATATATTGACCAGTAATCCGCACAATACTTGTATTGGACAAAGGTTTATATCCGCATAGGAAGAAACTAATAAAACCGCCCTCGTCCCTTTATGGGACGGAGTCCTCCCATTAGGGGACTACATAAACCAATGCAACATAGCTTGCATAACAGAACAATTCTATCAGAATTATCCCAGATAAGATACATAGAATTAAATGCTCAACTATACCAATAAATTGACACAGGTGAAAGAGACGCAAGGTTCTCAAGAACAAGTTTATTGACAGACAATAAACAGACAGGTTAACAACAAATATATATATATATATAAAAGAGGATAACCCAAAACTTTAAGCATAAGTATGATAGTAAACAGAACTTGTTTATCTGAAAGAAAAACCATTAAACGCCACTTTAATAAGATACCGAGGTATCAAGTCATAAAAGTCTGTATTACAAATCAATCACATTAGCGTTAGAAACGCTCGGCACACATGTCTGTACTTATGCTAGGTTCACCTTTGAAAGAAGGAACAGTCTATGTAGGCACTTGGTGCCCTCATTTAGTTTGTAGTACAGTATGTACTTACACACTCACCCTGGACTTAATCGTCCCAATTAAGACCACTGTTCCTCGCAGAGTTAAACAGTAGGGTTAACTACACGACCCACTGGTACCACAGATCTCTTAAGTTCCTCTACTTGCTTCGCATAGTGGCGAAAGAACACCCTGGAAGACTTCCAGCCCGTGTATGAACGGAGATGTTCAAAATCCATACAATTAAAGAAATTTAGGGATGAGGTAACTTTCCTCGGATCGTGACCTGCGGGTGTACTGTCAGGATCCGCTCTGCGAATAAAATATGTGATTTTCGCTCTGAGTTGATTCAGAGATAAATTTGAGCCTGATGTTTCTCCCCTGAATAGTTGACCACCCTTGAAGTCTGAAGTTCTACGAAGATAGACCTTTAGGCATTCTACTGGACATAGAGATGCATCTTCTTTCAGAGGGCAGATTCTCCAGGGACCCCACCTGTTGGTGGGTAACTCATTCTTGGCGAGAAACGTAGGATCCGGAAACAGGTTCAGATCCCCCCCATCCAGGAACTGAACACGACCTGCCTCTCTCGAGAGGGCTACGATCTCACTAACCCTGGCCCCGGACGCGAGTGCAAATAGGAAAATAACTTTTTGCGTCAAATCCTTTAACGCACATTCTTCATTGCTCAACAGGGAGGCGAAATGAAGAACTTTGTCTAAAGACCATGAGATGGGCTTTGGAGGTGCTGAAGGTCTGAGCCTAGCGCAGGCTTTCGGAACTTTATTAAAGATCTCGTTGCCTAGGTCGATCTGGAAGGCAAATAAAATGGGTCTCATCAAAGCAGATGTACACACTGAAATCGTGTTAGCTGCCAACCCTTGGCCATGGAGGTGGATGAAGAAAGATAAGCAGAAGTCTGTTGAGATCTCCTGCGGATTCTTTGCCTTTACAAAGGCCACCCATTTTCTCCAAGATGACTCATATTGCCTTCTAGTCGATTTGCACTTATATTCCTCTAGGAAGTCTATGCTGGCTTTCGAAATCCCGAAACGCTTTCTCACCGCAAGGGCGATAAAATCATGAGCTGCAGGGTCCGGGTTTTCTGTAATGAAGCGCAGACAGTCGACTTCTGGACTCGCTGGGTCAGAACTGGATGTGGTAGCGGCACAAACTTCATCTGTAGTTCCAACGCCAAGGGGAACCACATACTGTTCGGCCACTTGTGGGCCACTATTGCCGCTACCCCCTTGAAGGATCTCACTTTGTTGAGAACCCTCAACAGAAGGTTGTGAGGAGGGAACAGATAAATCCTGGACCATCTGTTCCAGTCGAGGGACATCGCGTCCACTGCTTCCGCTAAGGGGTCCTCGTACGGGGACACGTACAGGGGCAACTTCTTGTTGTCTTTCGTCGCAAAGAGGTCTATCTGCAGTTCTGGGACTTGATTCAGAATGAAGGAGAATGATCCTGCGTCTAAGGACCATTCCGACTCTATCGGTGTGAACCTGGATAGAGCGTCCGCTGTCACATTGCGGACTCCTTGAAGGTGAACTGCCGACAGGTACCACTTCTTCTTTTCCGCCAATCGGAAAATGGCTAACATCACCTGGTTGAGAGGTGGTGACCTCGACCCTTGTCGATTCAAGCATCTCACAACCACCTCGCTGTCCATCACCAATCTTATGTGGATCGAGTGACGCGGGGAGACTTTCTTTAAGGTAAGGAGCACTGCCATAGCTTCTAGAAAGTTTATATGAAAGGTCCTGAATAGCTTGGACCAAGTCCCCTGGACTTTTTACTGATGAGAGTGACCTCCCCATCCCTCCTTTGAGGCGTCTGAGTGAATCGTCATCGACGGGGGAGGTGGCTGAAGAAGAACCGACTTCTTTAGATGTCTAGCTTGGGACCAAGGCCTGAGAAGAGTACGTAGCCGAGGCGGCACTGGTCTTCTCAGATCTCTTCGCGCGTTTGATGCATACCTTCTCCAAACTCCGGTTGCATCCTTTAGCTGTGCTCTTAGCACTGGGTCTGTCACTGAAGCAAACTGGAGAGAGCCTAGTACCCTCTCCTGTTCACGTCTTGATATCCTTTCGGAATCTAGAAGTCTCTTGACAGAGCCCGCTATCTCCTTCCTTTTCTTCGTCGGGATGGAGAAACTGTGTGACAAAAGGTCCCAGTGGATTCCCAGCCACTGGAACTTTTGGGATGGAGAAAGTCGAGACTTTTTTCTGTTGATCTTGAAGCCTAGGTACTCTAGGAACTGGATCACCTGACTGGAAGCTTGCAAGCATTCGGTCTCGGATGCTGCCCACACCAGCCAGTCGTCCAGGTAGGCTACTACCTGAATTCCCTTTAGGCGTAATTGTTTGAGAGCTGCGCTCGCAAGCTTCGTGAAAATCCTTGGGGCTATGTTTAGCCCGAATGGCATGGCTCTGAAGGCGTATAGTCTCCGTTGTAGCCTGAACCCTAGGTAGGGGGAGAGTCGACGGCTGATTGGAATGTGCCAATAGGCGTCTGACAAGTCTATAGAGACCGAGTATGCCCTCTTGGGCAGTAAGGTCCTTATGTGTTGCAGTGTTAGCATCTTGAATTTGCAATTCACTATGAACTTGTTGAGTGGCGACAAGTCCAGAATGACTTTGAGCTTTTCCGAGTCTTTCTTGGGAACACAAAACAGCCTCCCTTGGAATTTGATGGACTTCACCTTTCGGATCACCTTTTTCTCCAACAGTTCTTGAACGTACTCCTCCAGAACGGGGGTGGAGTGTTGGAAAAACCGAAGGCACGGGGGTGGAGTGCTGTACCAGCTCCAGCCCAGTCCATTCTTGAGTAGGCTTTGGGCCCAGGGATCGAAGGTCCAGCGATCCCAAAATTTCATCAGTCTCCCTCCTACCGGTATCGTTTCACTTGGACTGCCGTCCTGAGGTCTTGCCTCCCTGACCACGACCACCTCTGAATCCCCTTCCCCTTGAGGGGCGCCTAGACGAGCCTCTGGCTGCTCCTCTAGGTTTTGCACGAAAGGAAGAAGACTGTCCTTCGAACGTTGGGGTGAATGTGGTTGACTGACCTGGCACAGCCTGGGGTACCCACTGAAAAGTAGTCGGGGTTTGTGCCACCATCTGGGGCACTGGAGGCAATGGCAATTGCAGTTGCTGTTGCTGTCTAAAAGGCTTGGCTGGCCGAGACGGTAGCCTAGTCCTCATATTCTTCCTCTTTGGTTGAGGACCCTCATCCGGGGAAGACTTTCTTTTGATAGCCAGGCCCCACTTCTGGAGAAGGTTTCTATTCTCCACGGTGGCCTTATCAACAACTTCTTTGACCACATCGGTAGGGAAAAGGTCTTTTCCCCAAATGTTGGAGGAGATTAACTTCCTTGGCTCGTGTCTCACCGTAGCCCCGGTGAACACGAACTCCCTGCAAGCTCTCCTTGCCTTGACGAAGCTATAAAGGTCCTTCGTCACTGTGGCTAGGTGAGACTTAGCCACTACCATGAACATTTCATGGACCTTGGGGTCACTTGCCATCGTCTCAAGAGTAGTCTGATGAGACATTGAGGCAGCCAGTCTTTCTTTTGTCTCGAACTCTCTTCGTAAAAGAGTCGGACAGCTTGGGGAGGTCCTCGCCGAATTGCCGTCCGGCAATATCAGCCTCCAACTTTCCCACTGAGAATGTCAGATGGACATCCTTCCAGTCTTTGTGGTCCATAGGCAGGGCCAGCGACAAGGGTTTACACTCCTCCAGGGAGGGGCAAGGCTTGCCGGCCTCGACTGCCTTTAGGACAGCCGCAAACCCTTTCTGTAAAAAGGGGAAGGCTCTAGCAGGAGAGGACACAAAAGAAGGGAGCTTCTTGCTCAATGCAGCTACCTTCGAGTTAGAGAAGCCCCTCTCTTTCATCGAGGATGAAAGTAGGGCTTGAGCCTTAGCGTGGTCCATAATTATGACCTCCTTCGGCTCTGTCTCCTCCCTTGAAGCTGGTTCTTTTCTCAGCCGGACATAGCAGTCCGGATATGATGCCTTGCTGGGCCAGAATTCCACCTCCTCTAGGGGAACTGAACCCAGCTTATTCGAGATGACGATCTTTCCAGTCGTCATCGGCATGTGCTCAGCATACCTCCATGGGTTAGCATCTGAGCATAAGGGAAGGTCTTTCACATTGAGCCTTTTCCGGGGCCCACGTGATTCTGCCAGGGACTGCATACGCAGTTCCATAGCAGCGCCTTCTCCTGATTCTCCTTCTGCATTTGTTGGATCATTCCAACAATCGAAGAGAGGGCCTGTCCCAGTTCTACTGGGAGACCGGCCGATGTTGAGGGGATAGGCTCCGGAATCTGAACCGGAGTAGCTGACACCTCGTCGACCTCATCCTCTACGACATCCGGGGTTTGAACTTGATCCTGACCTTCTGCCCGGAGGTCTTGTTCCAAACGTTCGTCCAGGTCAGACATCCTGTCATCTAACTGGATGCTGGATGTCTTGCATCGCGACTGCGACTTCCACGTCCACCTGGACTTGATCTTGAGGGATCTCCTCTTGAGGCTGGGGAATCACTGCATCAGCTGATGCCTGGGGAAAAAGATACGCCCTCATCTTCTCATTTGGAAGATAAGGGCCAGAGGTGTTCTTCTTGAAGCCCCTTACCCAAGTACGAAGCTTCTCCCTTGCTATATCCCTTGATTCCGCCGTTCTAGGGGAATCAAAAGCCTCAGTAATCAGGTTAGTGCATACAGTACATACCTGAGGGTCCCAATACTGGAGATCATCCTTGGAGACAGCGCATGCTGCGTGTCTCCTACAACACTCATGTCCGCAGAGGTTCTTGCTGCGGACGTTGCAGAAAACATTTCCGCACTTCGGAGGGTCCTCCTGTAAAGAGAAGAAATTTCCATGAGTATCAAGTGAACTATGTATCACTGGATATGCATAGTATAGCATAACAATTCATAAAGGAAAGACACACACTTGTGTTTCCCTCACAACCCATTGTTGCAGCCTTCCAGATAATAAAATCAAAATGGTTTATCTCTTCTAGAGTAACCAATGCAAGGTTTCCAGAGGAAACAGGTGGAGCTCACACCTAAGCAATGATTTTAAAATCCTGGATAATAGACAGGAAAGAACTCAGCTTCCTATCTGAGGGCAACAGCAAAGGGATGTGCAAGAAAACACAATAGTGTTAGAAGACACAGTGCTGTACCAAAACCCTTACCATAGTTTTCTTCTTACTGTATATGTTATACTGAAGAATACTAGTACAGTATAGGGGGATGTGTGCCGGCCTGCCTTTGCCGGCCGGCACACACCACAACTAGCTTTAAAGTATACTACTTAACAGCTATAGGGCGGCAGCACTCTGGTTCAAATGCCTGTGCCGGTTGGCAGCAACTGCCGGCCGGTAACAGCCAATGTTGGCCGGCAATGGCTGCCGGCCAGCAACTACACAAGGTAGTACCCAGCTGCCGGCCACACTCTTGGTGACCGGCAGACAAGGGCTGACATAAGCCGGCCGGCAAAGGTACAAGACCGATGCCAGCCGGCAGCAAAAGAACCAGAGGACTACACCTGCCCGGCTGCCGGCCTCATAGGCCGGCAGCCGGGTCAGGTACAGCACTAGAAGAAAAATAGAATGGATGCCGGGATAAGAGTGTACACAACCTCCAAGCCCGGCAACCGAAAGAGTGCATATAAGGAAGGGGAGAAACTAATTCAGGCTTCCTGACCAATGCCGTCTGGCTCTGCCGGCAGGCATGGATGAGGGACCAAGAGAGGTCCGGGCAGCACTCGAAAACATAAGAGCTGCTGGCCGGCAAGGGGCTGAGTCTATTCCACATCCTAACCTATACTAGGTCCAGATGTAGAACGACGTACAGTACAGTAATGGCTCGGCCATTACGAAGAAAGAGGGGGAAGGGACAAGAGGGTCCTGCCAACCTTGCTTTAGTGACAGATCACCCGCAGCCAAGAAACTTATCTTAGCCTAAGGGAGATCTAAGGGGGAAGGCCAGCAATACTTGCCAGCTCCCAGAGCACCAAAGCAAGGAAGGCGTTGCTACTCCCAAGGAAAGAACTTATCCTCCCCCGAGAACAGCAACAAGCACTAGTCTGGTAGATCACAAAAGAAGGAAGCATATCCACAGAAACCTTCGGTAGTGACCTAAGGGAGCTAAGCTCCCTTTGTCTGTGTTAGGTCAGCGAGGGGGACTCAGCCCCAAGCCAGACAACGCAGACTCAGACTAAAAAACTCTGTTGTTCTGTCCCTCTTGAACCATACTACAGGAACAGGAAGGTACAGTAACACCCTAGTATAGTTTTATCGAAAATAAATTCGGAAAAAACCACTTAGGGATAAGCCCAAGGCTTAAACAGAGGGAAAGGGATTGCATACCTTCTCCGAAGAAAAGAAAGCAACCGGGGAGTATGATAAAGTATACTAAGGCTCCATAAGCAACTAGCCTAGGCACCAAGAGAATCGATTACCTAAATCACCGAAACTCACTCGTATACTATCTTGGAAATATTCCACACAGTCTAAAATGTATAAAATAGCCTAAAGCTTCAATAAAATTTTAATTACACTCGGAAAAACCATAATCATGCATGAAGTACTAGGACCAAACGACTAGGCTACATGGCCTAGCGTAGGCCAGAATGGCGAATACTTCGCCAAATAATACTAAGCACGAAAGGAAATCCTATGTAATGCTAAATAGCTAAAATTTATTAAAGCAAAACAACCAGGAATGTCGCTCTGACTAACTAATTTATACCTAGCGAGCGACAGCGTCCAAGACGCCTCTGGTAGGCTACGGCTCTTGTATCAAAGATTAATCCTATTAATCACTCAAAATTTTACCAAGAGCCTACATTTATACATAAAAGACACTATACTCAACTTATCAGAGGCCGACGAAGACGGAGAAGCCATGAAAAGTAGAATAAATCCAAGATTTGCGAGAAAAACAGGAAAAAACACCGAGTTGTTAAGCTACGCAAAAAGGAATACAGATGGCGCCAGGATTGGCGCCAGGCACGCATACGAATCGGAGGATAGGGAAGCCTTGGGAGCGGCTCCCCTTTTTCTTTCCCAAATTCGTATCTCGCCAATCACCTCCTACGAGACGAAATCTCTGTCCAGGATGTAGATTGCCATGTGGCGTGTCTAGAATACGTCCTCTGATATGTCGCGATATCCCTTTCACGAGGGATACTCGCTCCAGGAGTTAGAATTCTGGTACCTTAAGGTAAATTCTCTGGGAATATCGCCGTAGTTGTAATATACCCTAGGAAGCTACCCTATAGGAACTTCCATCAGGACGACATGGCTTGAGCCCAAATATATATATATATATATATATATATATATATATATATATATATATATATAATCTATTCTAATGTTGATACTGGTCATTGAATATTTTATATTTTTAAAATACTTTACATTTCTTATTCATTATATATATATATATATATATATATATATATATATATATATATATTCTATTTGCTATTCTCTTATATCTTTTCCTCACTGGGCTACTTTCCCTGTTGGAGCCCTTGAATTTCTAGCATTTTGCTTTTTCAACCAGGGTTGTAGCTCGCCTAATAATAATAATAATAATAATAATAATAATAATAATAACGTCAACGACTTATAGAATAGAAATATTTGGAAAAACGTAACTCAAGCGGCCGACCCTGCAATACAGTGGTACTAATAAAGCCGAAAGAACAACAATTTACTTCAACAGATTTTTTTATGGTCAAATAGTCGTAATTATCGTCATCTTTGATGATATTGGTGAATATTATAAGAGTCTTATCTCCAGTGTCCTCTTTTCGATTTTACAGTTTGAATGTTGGCACGAATTTATTGCCAAATTTCACGCCTTTCTCACACATGACAATCCAATTTAAAACCTGTACGTGACTGGAATACATTTCCCTGTTTTGAGAAGATTCAAGTACGAAGAACTTTAACGTATTGAAGATTTTATAAAGAATAACAAACATTAATTTGTGTCTTATATGGTTAAACCTTTAAACCTAACGTCTATGACCTTCGATGTCAGGATGCCAGAAAACTCAAAATACTTCAATTAATCTACTAGAGGGGCACTCAGTAGAGCGCAGACCTACGCCACGGCAGATTTTCTCGACCTTGACCTTGACCTTGACCTTTAATCTTAACATGTATCAATTCGTATGGATTTTCATACACTCAAATATGAACCAAGTTTGATGTCTCAGTGACAACGATGTCCAAACTTATGGCTGATTACGTTAATTGGACATTTTGCTTGACCGTGACCTTGACCTTCCTAAATTAAACCATTTCCAGCTTTTCACATAACAATTAATCCTTGCAAGTTTCATTACTCTACGATTAAAACTGTGGCCAGGAAGCTGTTCAAAATTTGATTTTCCAGCTTTTTACATAACACTTAATCCCTGCAAGTTTCACTACCCTAAGATTAAGAATGTGGCCAGAAAGCTGTTCACAAACACACACACAAATAAAACACATACACAAATAAACAAACACACATGTTGGCGGAGGTAATTAACAGTATAGGACTATCTTGTTGTCCATTAAAAAAGTTAATACATTTCTAAGCAGCCCTTTTTCTCTACTTGGCCTTAAAAAAAAAAAAAACAGCCATTACGCCGTCTATATTCTTTAGAAAAATCCTTACTAAGTAATAACTCTGAGAGTTCTATCGTTGAGTACCGGAAAAACTTTGCTGATCTTGACACAACATTAATTAACACTACCAAACATAATGTGTTTTCCTGTTATCCCATTACTAACGCTAGTTTTGTGGAAGGCCGATGTTGTAACGTCCCTGACATGTGAACGCCAGACTGGAGTTCGAGTCCCGCTCAAACTCGTTGGTTTCTTTGGTCACTGCAACTTTCCCATCCTTGTGAGTTAACTATGCAGGGTTTGGAGGAGCCTATGGGTCTATCTGCTGAATCATCAACAGCCATTACCTGGCCCTCCTTGGTCCTATCTTGGGTGGAGAGGGTGCTTGGGCGCTGATCATATCAGCAGCCATTGCATGGCCCTCCTTGGTCCTAGCTTGGGTGAAGAGGGAGCTTGGGTGCTTATCATATCAGCAGTCATGGCCTGGCCATCCTAGGACCTAGCTTGGGTGGAGAGGAGGCTTGGGCGCTTATCATACCAGCAGCCATTGCCTGGCCCTCCTTGGTCCTAACTTTGGTGGAGAGGGTACTTGGACGCTGATCATATCACCAGCCATTGCCTGGCCATCCTTGAGCCTAACTTTGGTGAAGAGGGTGCTTGGGCGCTGATCATAGGTATATAATGTCAGTCTCTAGGGCACTGTCCTGCTTGAAAGGGCAATGTCACTCTCCCTTGCCTCTGCTATTCATGAAAGGCCTTTAAACCTTTTTAAGAAACGAACAAACATCAATTGTTTTTATTATTATTACTAGCTAAGCTACGACTCCGGTTGTAAAAGCGGAATGCTACAAGCCCAAGGGCTCGTACAGGGAAAATAGCCCAGTGAAGAAAGGAAATAAGGAAACAGAATGGTGTGCCGGAGTGTACCCTTAAGCAAGAGAACTTTGACCACTAAGGACTGGCTCTTTCCTCCCACCGAGGTAATTACCACTGCAAGAGCTGTACAGTAATCAATCGGTCTTTCACGCTATCAAATGGGTATCGAACGGTCCTCGCACATGTTCTTGACGTGACCATTAGTTTGTTTTATGGGTTCCTCCTCTTCAAGGTTGAGAAGCCTAGAAGGGTTTCTTAACGCTTGGCCAACTTTAGATTGAAAATGCATGTCCTTTGTACCCCGTAAAAAAAGGTATTGACGGTTTCAGAGAGAGAGAGAGAGAGAGAGAGAGAGGGTCCTCTTTTGTGGTAGCTTATTGGAAACGTTCCTGCTTGGCGATCTACTGTGAGCTTTAGTTGTGGGGGGGGGGGGGGGGAGAGGCTTTGCTTGACGAGTCATCAGCAGCCACTGACTGACCCTTCCTGGTCCTAGCTTGGGTTGAGGGGGGGGGGTGGTGTTAGGCCTGGTTATATGTATATATTGTCAGTCTCTAGGGCATTGTCACTGTCCATTGCCTTTGCCACTCATGAACAACCTTTAACCTTTAATGGCCTAATCAAGGCCCTCCAGTTTTGATGGCGAATTGTTTTATCAGAGATAGACACATTCGTCGGTTTTTCCTCTTACACTAGATGTGTCCCAGGTTAGAGTCCCAAGTAACAATGCCCTATCAAGCAGGATAATGTCCTAGAGACTGACTATATATACATATGATCAGCGCCCAAGGCCCCTCTCCAACCAAGCTAGGATTAAGGAAGGCCAGGCAATGGCTGCTGCCGACTCAGCAGATGGACCTGTAGCCTCTCCAAAATACCCCATCCCTAGCTCACAAGGATGGTGAGGTTGCATCGACCAAAGGAACTAACGAGCTTGAACGGGATTTGAACCCCAGTCTGACGTTCACCAGTCAGGGATGATACCGCATCGGCCACCATATAATTTTAATAAGCGTTAATTCTCATACTGGGTTAAAATGGTTTTGTCATTAATAACGAAACTTGGCAGCTCATAATCCTTTGCTAAATCGAAAATGACAATAATTCTTTCAACGACATTTCCAAAACTTGACACCGGCTGTTGATTAGTTTGAAAATTGACATTGCGTCCAACTGCTAGTGTTGGCATGCAGTATCAAAGAGCAGCGTTATAATCACATGGTTAATTTATAATATACATTCGGGTCAAGCGAGTGTAAGCAATTTGAAAAATGAGGCAGCAAAATTATAATTTTTTTTTACTTGTGGTGGCCGATGCGGTAACGTCCCTGACTGGTGAACGCCAGACTGGGGTTCGAGTCCCACTAAACCTCGTTAGTTTCTTTGGTCGCTGCAACCTCACCATCCTTGTTAGCAAAGGATGGGGGATTTAGTGGAGCCTGTAGGTCTATCTGCTGAGTCATCAACAGCCATTGCCTGGCCCTCCTTGGTCCTAGCTTGGGTGCAGAGGGGCTTGGACGCTGATCATATGTATATATGGTCAGTCTCTAGAGCATTGTCCTACTTGATAGGGCAATGTCACTGTCCCTTGCCCCTGCCATTCATGAGCGGCCTTTAAACCTTTAAACCATATTCATTTTATATAAAATCTGCCATTATTAAATCTGATGGGTTTAGAGATATCAAATACGGCTGAGTCACCAGCAGCCATTACCTGGCCCTCCCTGGTCCTGGCTTCATGGAGAAGGGACTTGGGGGCTGATTATATGTTTATGATCATTCTCTAGGGCGTTGTCCTGTTCCTTGCCTGCGCCATTCATGAGCGACCTTTAAACTGTGTAAATTTCAGATAGTTTACCCTGTTATCATATTAGATTTGAGTCTTGACGGATTTAAAACTATTGAAACAAGAGTATCGATTTTTTTTTCTAAAAGTATTAAAAAATAATGAATAAATTAAGAAAGTGAATAAAGTAAACATTGAATATAGATTATTTATATAACCTATATGTGATGAGAACGACTTTATCAGATTTCGATTATTATTATTATTATTATTATTGTTGTTGTTGTTGTTGTCGTTGTTATTAGTATCATCATTATTGTTATTATTATTATTATTATTACTATCATTATTATCATTATCATTATGATGGTGATTATTATTATTATTATTATTATTATTATTATTATTATTATTATTATTATTATTATTATTTAGACTGTAGGCGTATTGGAAATCTGCAAAATAAAATGCAAAAATCTTCAAATATCTTAAGGAAGTACATTCTAAAAAACAAACATTTCTAGCCATTATTAAATATCAAGAAAGAATTGAAAATAGAATGAAAGAAAACTTCACAATTCTATTTAATAATGAATTCACAATCGCCGGATATATCGGCTGTCCAATGACGCGAGCTTTGGAAACATATCAAATGTAATATTTCTTGTTAAATGGCGTTTACTGATCTGCAGCCATCAATGAAAATGGACATGAACATCACACAAATGTTTCACAGATACATTATCATAAATGGGAATATAGCTGTTTTTCAATAACATGGAAACGTATGAGAGAGAGAGAGAGAGAGAGAGAGAGAGAGAGAGAGAGAGAGAGAGAGAGAGAGAGAGAGAGAGAGAGAGAGAGCGTTTACGAAACTTATAGTTTTTTCATTTTTCCCTTTTTCCTTTCCTCACTGGGCTATTTTCCATGTTGGAGCCCCTGGGCTTATAGCATCCTGCTTTTCCAACTAGGGTTGTACCTCAGCAAGTAATAATAATAATAATAATAATAATAATAATAATAATAATATAAATGTACTCTAGCTCAGCAAGTGATAATAATAATAATAATAATAATAATAATAATGATAACAATAATATAAATGTACTCTAGACAAAGGAGAGAGAGAGAGAGAGAGAGAGAGAGAGAGAGAGAGAGAGAGAGAGAGAGAGCAAGTTATTCATCGCTCAATAGTTCCCAAACGAGATACTGTGGTGGGTGTCGGCCAAATTGCAACTTGAAAACTAAATGAAGTCGTGAAATCTGTATTTCTCGAGCACAAAGCAGACATTTCTCTTTTTTTCACTCAAAGGGTATTTTTCATGACTTTCCTTTGCGTACCTTGCACATTCCAGCACTAGAAATCGTTCACTCCACTCAATATTAAATTGTAGAATTGGCAAGCTAAAAGTAGCTGATAATATATATATATATATACAGTGATACCTCGGTAGTCGAACGACTCTATACTCGAACAATTCGGAGTTCGACCAAAATTTTCGAGAAATTTTTGCTGCGGTGCTCGACCAAAAATTCGGTACTCGACCAGCCGAACACGTGACGACCGCATGGGCTTTGTGATGATCGCGCCATCTCGGCCACTCTCGCTTGTTCGGGAAGCATCAGTTCTCTCGAGAGCGTCACTCAGACAACGCGCGATCAGCATTCGTTGTGATTTAGTGATTTTCAGTGCTTTTAATTGCTTTTTTAGCTTTCATAATGAGTCCCAAGAAAGTAATGAGTGTTAAGGGGAAGGAGAAGAGGAAAACAGTGCGAACAACGATCGAGTTGAAGAAGGAAATTATAGCGAAATATGAGAATGGTGTACGAGTGTCCGATTTAGCGGTAGAATACGGAATGGCGAAGTCGACCATTTCTACGTTTTTAAAGCATAAAGAAATGATTAAGAAGGCGAATGTTGCAACGGGAGTTACGGCGGTAACTAAGCAAAGGCCACAAGTGATTGAGGAGATGGAAAAGTTGCTTTTAATATTTATTAAAGAAAAACAGTTGGCCGGGGAAAGTGTTAGTGAAGCGTTCATTTGTGAAAAAGCGTTGCATATCTATGAAGAATTAGTGAAGAAAAGTCCGAGTACCAGTGAAAGTGATTCATTTACATTTAAAGCGAGCAGGGGTTGGTTTGAAAAGTTTCGTAATAGAACAGGTATTCATCGTGTTACTAGGCATGGGGAGGCAGCTAGTTCGGATCAAATTGCAGCCGATAAATACGTGGGGGAATTCGATCGGTACATAAATGAACAAAATTTGATCGCACAACAAGTCTTTAATTGTGATGAGACTGGGTTATTTTGGAAGAAAATGCCAGCCAATACGTACATTACCAAGGACGAGACGAAGATGCCAGGTCACAAGCCAATGAAAGATAGGCTAACATTGTTGCTGTGTGCAAATGCAAGTGGCGATTGCAAGATCAAACCCTTGTTAGTGTACCACTCGGACAACCCCCGGGTGTTCAAACGAAATAATATTTGTAAAAGTGCACTACCAGTTATGTGGCGCTCGAACACTAAATCTTGGGTCACAAGACAATTCTTTACTGAGTGGATAAACGAAGTGTTTGCCCCCCAGGTTAAGGCTTACCTCATTGAAAAGAGCTTGCCAATGAAATGTCTTCTGGTTATGGACAATGCTCCTGCACATCCTCCAGGTCTCGAGGATGACTTGAAAGAAGAATACAGCTTTATCAAAATCAAATTCTTGCCCCCCAATACTACTCCCATACTCCAGCCCATGGACCAACAGGTCATTTCAAACTTCAAAAAACTCTATACCAAGGCCCTTTTCAGAAAGTGTTTTGAAGTGACCAGTGACACGAAGTTGACCCTAAAGGAATTCTGGAAGGAACACTTCAGCATCCTCAACTCTGTTAACATGATTGACCAAGCTTGGCGAGGTGTGACCTATAGGACATTGAACTC
>NC_090727.1:75359844-75367344 GCF_036898095.1 Palaemon carinicauda | reverse complement strand
CAGACGAGGATGGCAATGTATCCTAAACTTGGGGGTTTAAGAGTGATATTAAGCTAAGGGTAGGGGAGAGGGTTTGAAGAGCTATGCTATACATAAAGGAGGTGGTTGAAGAGGCATGCTATGCACAAAGAAGCGGGGTTGAAGAGCTATGCTATACATAAAGGAGTGGGGTGAAAAGCTATGCTATGCATAAAGAATGGGGGTTGAAGAGCTATGCTATACATAAAGGAGTGGGGTGAAGAGCTATGCTATACATAAAGGAGTGGGGTGAAAAGCTATGCTATACATAAAGGAGTGGGTTGAAAAGCTATGCTATACATAAAGGAGGAGGCTGAAGAGCTATGCTATACATAAAGGAGTGGGGTGAAAAGCTATGCTATACATAAAGGAGTGGGGTGAAGAGCTATGCCACACATAATGGGGAGGGAGGGGTGTTGAAGAGGGTGACCGGAATTCTTGCCGCATACATTTTCGCCATAGGACTTTTTGTCACGGACTTTTTGCCGTAGGAATCTTTGCCCCTAGGTATTTTTGCCGTAAGGAATTCTTGCCGCAAATTGCATATTACTTTTATAATTTAAAGGTATATGAAAGAGTTGACCTATAAAAAAAAAGTTAGTATAGTGGCCTACATACATACATCTAATGCGATGGATGGTCTCTGATGATTAGCTCTTACTTATGAAGTTTTAAACAAGCAGTTTTAGCCCATACATACACTCCACTGGTCTTTGATAAATAGCTCGTGCTTCTAAAGTTTAAAACTTTTGGGGTTCTCAAGGAATTGCGTTCAACTTTGCAACCTGAAACTTTGATGACTGACTTTGAAAAAGCAAATTTTGATAGTTTTCAAAATTATTTCCCAAATGTGAGTGTAACCGGATGTTTGTTTCATTTAGCTAAAAATATTTTTCGAAAAGTCTGTGCATTTGGCCATAAAGTGCGTTACCAGAGTGATTCAGAATTGAACACCTTGGTCAAATGCTTTCCAGCTCTTGCATTTGTTCCTTCTAGTGACGTTATTAGAGCATTTGAGGAACTAGTTGACAACGATGCTTTGCCTCAGGACCTGGTATCTTATTTTGAGACGGTATTATATTGGTGGGGTAAGAGGCAGGGGCCCTCGTAGACGAAGAGTCAGTCCAACATTTCCTGTGGATATGTGGAATGTTTATGAACGGACTTTAAATAAGTTACCAAACACAAATAATAGTGTAGAAGGGTTTCATAATGCCTTGCAAGGTTTTGTTACAAATATTTGGCAATTAATTAACCTTTTGAAAAACGAAGAGCGTCTAGCAAAAAAGAAAAGAATTGATATTGAACGCGGCGAAGCATCTCACATGAAGAAAAAGTACAGATGTTTATGTACGAATACAAAGATTTGTTTCGAGATATAATTTTCAGCGTAAAGCACACTATTTACGGAGTATTGCAATGAATTTGCACTCATTCTAAACTTAAAGTTTTTTTTTCAAATATTTTGAATTTTAAATAAATAAACCTTCTATATTGTAGTACCTTTGTTATTGATTTTATTTTGACAATGATGAATATTTGAATATTTATTGTAACTTCAATTGCTCTTAAATTTATTACTTGTTTTAAATAAATAAAGTTTCAGTTTTATAATACACTATTATTCTCATACCCTTTTATAGTCATAATTTAGATATATTTTATTAATTATACGGCATTCATGTATGTAGTAGAGTGTATGTATGTATGCTAAAAACTGCTTGTTTAAAACTTACTAAGTATGAGCTAATTAGATGTATGTGTGTATGTATGTATGTAAGTAGGTATGTATACTTCTTGTTTATAAACAACTTGTTGTTTAGAAGCACGAGCTATTTATCAAAGACCAGTGGAGTGTATGTATGGGCTAAAACTGCTTGTTTAAAACTTCATAAGTGAGAACTAATTATCAGAGACCATCCATCGCATTAGATGTATGTATGCGGCAAGAATTCCTTACGGCAAAAATACCTAGTGACAAAGTTTCCTACGGCAAAAAGTCCGTGACAAAAAGTCCTACGGCAAAAATGTATGCGGCAAGAATTCCTAGAACCGTTGAAGAGCTATCCTACATGAAGGTGAGTGAAAGAGCTACCATAGCCTAGGGGAAGGTGGTTGAAATGCTACCCTAGACAAAGGGCAGGGAGTACTGATGAAGACTGATGGGGGTTGGAGATCTAACCTATACAAAGGTAAGTGCAAACAGCCTGTGGTGGAGGTTTAAAAAGCTATCCTAAATGAAATGTTAGCTTTTTAAACTTCCACTCCTTGCTGCTGGGGGGAAGGACACTGACGACTGGTAAAGCCCATGAACATACGCTACCAGGGTCTAAAGCGATGTCAGGCAGGGCAGCCAATCGAGACTACGGTCTACCCCATTGCCAAAGCAAAGTCCTTCAAAAGAAGACAGCCGTGCTTATCACCATAAAAATAGGAAAAAACAGGCTAATAAAAGATTCCTGGAGTGAGGGAATTGGAGAGCGATCCTTCACTGAAAGGGGCGAGATAATCTAGGCTGAGAGGGGTTTGCAGGGTTGGAGAGGTATCCTAGGCTGAGTTGGGGTTTGAAGAGTCATCCTAAAAAGCAGGATGTTATGTAAACAGTCATAGCTTCTCTATCCTATCAGTATTATTATTATTATTATTATTATTATTATTAGTATTACTTGCTAAGCTACAACCCTAGTTGGAAAAGCATAATATCATAAGCCCAGGGGCTCCAACAGGGAAAATAGCCAAGTGAGGAAAGGAAACTAGGAAAAGTAAAATAAACTATACAAACTTTAACAGAACAAGAGGAAGATAAATACGATAGAAAAGTATGCTCGAGTGTACCCTCAAGCAAGAGAACTCTAACCCAAGACAGTGGAAGACCATGGCAAAGAGGCTATGGCACTATCCTAGACTAGAGAACAATGGTTTGATTTTGGAATGTCCTTCTCCTAGAAGAGCTGCTTACCATAGCTAAAGAGTCTCTTCTACCCTCACCAAGAGGAAAATGGCCACTGGACAATTACAGTACAGTAGTTAACGCCTTGGGTGAAGAAGAACTGTTTGGTAATCTCAGTGTTGTCAGATGTATGAGGATAGATGAGAATGTGTAAAGAATAGGCCAGACTATTTGGTGTGTGTGTGTCGGCAAAGGGAAAATGAACCGTAACCAGGGAGAAGGATCCAATGTAGTACTGTCTGGCCAATCAAAGGACCCCCATAACTCTCTAGCGGTAGTATCTCAATAGATTACTTTGCGAAGATTTTGTCATAACCCTAGCATTTCTTAACCTAACCTATTTACCAAACCTAACCCAAAAGACAAAGATTTCCTATAATCAACAAAATCTAGTATTTTTTTACTTAAATTAAAACTCATCATAAATTTAAAAGGAACACGAAACCACAAATTGGCAGAAAATCAGTCTCGGTCGGAAATTAAAAAATCAATTATTTAGTGAGGCTTTTGAGCCGAGTTCTATTAATAGCCTTTTAAAATATCAAGAAACCAAAGAAAGATTTAACTGTTTTGATGTGGAATTCGTGAGAAACTCTTCGGTATTTTAATTAACACTTCAAACTTCAGCGCAAAAGATAGATAATGAGTTCCATCTAAAATGTGAGGACTAAAAATAGAGGTTTCTGAAGATTCAAATTATGCAAATGGCTGATTCTCCATCTTCAATATTATCTTAGACTTGAATAGTTTCTGTAGGAGACTTTACCAAAAAAAAAAAAAAAAAAAAAAGATTCCTCATTAACCATGACCTTCTGTCTTGTAGGAGTTGTTGAAGCATATTCCACTTAATAAAGGATTTGTCTTTCCTTTTATTTCTAAATAAAAAATTTCCATTCAGAAATGACGTTATTCAAGTTTTAATTCTTTTCATTAGATTCCTATTAAATTCATACTTTATTTTTGAACGAATATCTTTGTGATCTTCAGTTAGTTTTTAATAACTCCCATAACATTCTTTGGCTTTTCATCAGAAATTCTTTCTGCTAACTGGCCAATACCAGCCATATTGCGACAACTGTTTGGTACCCTTGACAGTGAGGCTTATAGTAGCAAAAGAAATAGTTATTTGTTTGATGCTGGAGGTGAGGATGGTAGGTTCATCCTTGCCAGGATTCTTGGACGTGATGTGTCGTATCATGCCAGCTGTATTTTTAGCTTTATTTCAGAAGCAGGTCTTCTGAAAGCTATTTAACTTTTATAATGAAATATTTTCTTTTATGTTTTTAACTGATTATTCTTAAATTCTTTATACTTAATAAATGATATCAGTGTTAATGACCTTAAATGTCAGGATAAAGAAAAGTTAAAATCAATCAATTAATCATCAGAAAGTTAAAGCCACCTTATTATCTTATAATCTTCCATAAAACCATTTAATTTCCCTATGAAATGACCTCAGAATACCTTATCATTCTCCATTTAATAATCAACGTAATTTCCAGCAACTAAAACTCTCCATATGCAATTAAAAGAAAATTAAATACTCTAACAAGACGGGCGCAGTAGAGTGCAGAACTCCATCGCGGCAGCTTATTACTCGACCTTTTGCTTAACCGCGACCTTGACCTTTGACCTTGACCTTCCAAAATTTAATAATTTCCAGATTTTTGCATATCAGTTATTCCTACGAATTTTATTACTCTACGATTCAAATTGTGGCTAGGAAGCTGTTCACAAACACATACACACACAAAAAAGGGGGTAAAACATAACCTCCTTCCAACTTCGTTTGGTGGAGTTAATTAACATTAAAATAATTTCTGAAACTTGACAAAATGAATAATCAAGGGAAGTGAAGGACAGAGACCTACACTTGCTAACCCCAATCCTGACCTATAGATTGAATTTATATATACTTTTTGATTTACAGGTCAATGTAAATCCTCAAATTTACCATTTTGTTTATCATAAATACGGCCAGGTAATATGATGAAACTTTCGTCTTGGATCATGGTAGCATTGCCCTATTGGTAATACTCTACTAAGAACGCCTAATGAATTTCAATTTTACCTGTAGTTGATGCTAAGGCTTTCGTCTCGGCCTCCATACAATAATAAATCCGCTTACTTCTCTTTGCAGTTTGGTTCTCGAACTGTCGACCTAACCGCGCCAGGACTCCTCGCTGCTGGGAGGAAGGACGTTGGTGACTGGTACAACACACGAACATACGGGTTGTGGTGGCCTGGAGGTAGCATCCTTGCCTGGTGATTGCCAGACTGGGGTTTGAGTCCCGCCCCGACTCGTTAGTTCCTTTGGTCGCTGCCATCTCACCATCCTTGTAAGTTAAGGATAGGGGGTGGGGGAGAGCCAACAGGTCTATCTGCTAAGTCATCAGCAGCCATTGCCTGGCCCTCCTTGATGCTGGCTTGGGTGGAGAGGAGGCTTGGGCACTGATCATACGTAATATGGTCAGTCTCTAGGGCATTGTCCTATTTCATATGTCACTGTCATTTGCCTCTGTCATTCATGACCAGCCTTTTAAACCTTAAACAGGGGTTTAAGCGATGTCAGGCAGGGCAGCCGATCATGACTACGGTCTACCCCAAAACCAAATTAAAGTCCTTCAAAAAGAAGGCGACCGTGCTTACCCCATACAAAATGGGGAAAAAACACGTTAATAGAAGAAGACTTCAAACATATAACTTACTAGGTGTTTGGTCCATCAGAAAACAAGTTAATAAATACAGTATTTTCCTCTAGAAAAACAACAGATTCTATCATTAAAACGAGTTCAGTACATGAGCAGAAAATCATCAAGTGGATTGGAAACATTCCTTGCCTCGCGATTTGCTGGATTTGGGTTCGAGACCCTCTCAAGCTCGATATCATCTTGTAGTGTCTGCAACCTCACCATCCTTGTGATCTAAGGATGGGGGGGGGGGGGGGATTGGAGGAGTCTAGAGGTCTACCTGCTTAATTATCAGCACCCATTGCCTGGCCTTCCCTGGTCATAGCTTAGGTGGATGGAGGTCTTGGGTGGGATCATATGTATATATAGTCAGTCTCTAGGGTATTGTCCAGCTAGGGCATTGTCAGTGTCCCTTACCTCAGCCATTCATAATTGACTGAATTAACAATGTTAATTACTACTAACAAGAAAACGATAAAAGTTAATACTGTCATACGAAGATCCAGTTCCTACCTATCTCTTCTTCTTCCTCCTCATTCATTAGTCACCTTACTGACATCCCCTCTTGCTCCTCCCTTCAAACACTCTCAAAGTCTTAATTAATCTTCAATGGGACTGTTAATCTAAATCCGACTAGCATCTCATACTTCGGATGACAAACTTCCCCGAAGATTAATTACTTCGAAATATTATTTCTCTTACATCATTGCCTCCCTCAATGAAGTTGGAAGGAAGTTATGTTTTTGACCCTGTTTGTTTGTTAGTTTGTGAACAGCTTCCTGGCATCCATTTTAATCGTAGAGTAATTAAATTTGCAGGGGGTTAACTGATATGTAAAAAACTTGAAATGATTAAATTTTGGAAGGTCAAAGTCAAACGTCAAGGTCAAGCAAAGTATCCAATTCACGTCATCAGCCATAAGTTTGGAAATCGTTGTCAAAGAGACTTCAAACTCGGTTCATATTTGATTGTATGAAACTTCATGTCAGTTAATACATGTAAAGGTCAAAGTAAAGGTCGAGTCCAAGGTCAAGGCTGAGCAAAAGGTCAAATTCTGTTCTCAAACATACGGCCACAATTTTAATCGTAAAGTAATGAAACTTCCAGAAATTTTAAACTTATATAAAGAGTTGGAAATATTAAATTTTGGAAAGACAAAGGTCAAGGTCACGGACAAGCAAAACGTCCAAAATCAGTCAAACAAGTCAAGAAATAATCTGCCCTGGCGGAGGTCTGCTCCCTACTAAGCGCCCCCTCTAGTTATGCATCTTACAGATCCGAAATCCTTCTAGAATCTAACGATGTGGGATTTAAACTTCCTCGCTTATTTACAACCTGCCAGGTAAACAAACAAACCTTGATGTTGGAAGATCTTAATAAATGCATGAATAAGTCTGGCCGAGATAAACTTGATTCCATTTACTTAACGTTGCCAGCTCTCCTTATGTGAGAAGCTCTTTATCCCCGGCACACGAAAACATTGCATGTGGTATTTTCTTGAAAATGATATCCACTTTCTGTGAGACTTCTTCTTCTTCTTGTATGATCTTTTCCCACTCTTATGTGGGGTGGATGTTTCTGGCCAGCTTTCTCCATCTACCTCTGTCCCACACTTCATCACCGGTTAATCCCTTTGATCGAAGGTCATCCTTGATACAGTCCATCCACCTTCGCTTTGGTCTCCCTCTCCTTCTCGTTCCCTGTACTCCATTTCCATCACCCTCCTCCCAATATACTGTTCATTCTCTTCTCATGACATGACCCATACCACCTCAGTCTACTTTCTTCTTGGATCTTATCTGATAGTTTTCTAACTCCACTTTCTGTGAAACATTTCCCTTT
>NC_090727.1:75345183-75352683 GCF_036898095.1 Palaemon carinicauda | reverse complement strand
TTTTTTTTCCAAAATCATTTCTGTTTTTGTGAAGGTTCGTTGGGAACGCAAAGAGAACTTATAATAGTGTTTGAAGTTAAGTATGAATCTATTTGTGATCGTGATTTTGTGTTTGTTTGTGAAAATTACATTAGTAATATATGAAAATAATGTAATAATGATTCTATTAACTATGTAATGGCATTATTATTTTTGATTTATAAACAATTGTGCTTGAGAGAGAGAGAGAGAGAGAGAGAGAGAGAGAGAGAGAGAGAGAGAAGAGAGAGAGAGAGAGAGAGAGAGAGAGAGAGAGAGAGAGAGAGAGAGAGAGAGAGAGAGAGAGAGAGAGAGAGAGTTTGTGGAAATTACATTAATGATACAAGAAAATAATGTAATAATGACTCCTTTAGCTATATAGCAGCGAATATTATTTTAATTTTCTAGACAATTGTGTGTGTGTGTGAGAGAGAGAGAGAGAGAGAGAGAGAGAGAGAGAGAGAGAGAGAGAGAGAGGAGAGAGAGAGAGAGAGAGAGAGAGAGAGAGGTAGGTTTGTAAAATGTCACGGTCACGATGTCACCTGGTTTTTCAAACAGTTTTAAATTTTGTCGCGGTGTGGTGCGAGGTGATGACCTCGCGCCACCTCGCAACATTGGTTTTGCGACGTCGTACAATACGCTGCAGACACAGCCTTGAGAAACATATGATCCTGGTAGCAACATTTCGCCTACTGGCCAGTTATTATTCTCCTTTTGTTTACATTGGAACAGGCCAGAGAGATTATATTAGTTTTATATGATAATCTCTTATCATATATCTGTGTCCCTCCCTCCCACGCATGCTTCATGTAGATAAAATATCGTAGAGCTTATAGGTGAGTGGAAATAATGCGAGAATTCCATTTAGAATTTTATGATCCATGTTTAATACGGGTGATTTCTCTCTCTCTCTCTCTCTCTCTCTCTCTCTCTCTCTCTCTCTCTCTCTCTCTCTCTCTCTCTCTCTCTCTCTCTCTCTCTCTCTCTTTTGTTATAAGAAAGGCTTACTTTCACTGTATAACTCCCATTTTTTTATTATTTTTTCTTTTATTTATTTATTTATTTTATTTATTTATTTTTTTTTTTTTGTGGCCTAGCATCACTCATGACAAAAAATCCGGAAGGAACATTAGCTCCCGTTTGATTTTTTTCCAAGATGATGACCCATATAAAAGACATACACAAAATGTGTGTGGCATAATGTATCTACATTGAATATTTGTAGAATCTATCCACGTACCATTTCTCCATGCTTCTATAGTGGGGGACATATGTGGGATAATTCGAAGAAAAACTTCACTTTGTTGTTAAACAGGGAAATTTTCAGAAAAGTTAAAGAGCATTAGTGGCTTAATTTTTGATAGCTAATTCAGCAATTTCCATGTCTTAATTTGAAGATGAGTTCCACCATTTCTGGCAGTCTTAACCCTAATGGCAACGCAATTTCCATGTCTTTATTCTGCGATAGGTTCCGCCACTTCTGTTAGTCTTAATCCTGATGGTACTCTAAAGTGGGGTTTACACGATACAACTCGGTTGACGAACCTGCTCGTGGAACAGTTCGAAGAGGTGCAGTTAGCCACAAATGCGTTAGGTTTGTGGACAATGAAGATCCGCCCACAAAAGTCTGGTAAGAACAGACTTTCTTTCGAACCGTTCGACGAACGTGTTCGACAACTGAATGGGGTTCAAACGTTCGAACGTAACTTCAAACACTTGCCTGTCGAACCGCGTTCGACGAACCGTACGACCGTGTAAATCCGCCCTAAAAGAGAAGCTTGTTCGCTCCCCCTCGGGAGATACTCAGTCTTTGTAAAATGTGACGCTTAAAAACACAACACGTTGATGGATTTTAATTATAAGCACCAGCTTCTCTGATATTGGAATTACACCGACATGGCAGTAGATCTTAGTATATATATGGTAACATCGAAATAATAATTTCATAAACTGTTATCGTTTCAAATTCAGGCGAAATAGATGGGCACTCCGTAGACCTCTGCTGCTGCAGTTCATTTCCCTACCTTTTGCTCGAATTTGACCTTGACCTTTGATCTCAACATGTATCAATTAGCGTGGATTTTCATACACTCAAATATGAACCAAGTTTGAACTTTCTGTGACAAAGATGTCCTAACTTATGGCTGATTACTTGAATTGGACCTTTTGCTAGACATACAACCTTGACCTTTCAAAATTTAATTATTTCCAGCTTTTACATGCCAGTTAATCCCTGCAAATTTATTTACTCTACAGATAAAATTGTGCCCAAGAAGCTATTCACAAACACACACACAAACAAACACGCAAACAGCGGATAAAACATAACCTCCTTCCAAATTCGTGAAACAAAAATATTCAGGAAAACCGTATATTGACTATTATTACAATTATTATAAAAAGTTGCATTAGGTGATAATAACAAAAAAATTAAATTTGTTTTCTTTTTCTTTTACAGGTATCATCGCAGTCCAGAACATAGTCTTTGTGAGATTCGAACAAATTTTTGTCCTGCATTACAGGTTAGTGATATTTTTCCCCCATTTATTTTTATCTGCCTTGTGAAATTGAGTTTGGTGTATTTGAAGTTGTATTAAGTGTAAATAATTCGTGTTGATCATTTTAATCATGCGAGGAAGTCAAGGTGGTCAGTCTGGCCACCTTTCTTGAAGATTTACGAAACTTCTTTTAAAGTTTAATATACTCTACTCTATTTTAAAGTCCCTTCTACTGTATGCAGTCTTACACATGTAACTTTTCTCTTTGAAGTACAGTATTACTCTTGATTTTTCACCATAATATTTACACACACACACACACACACACACACATATATATATATATATATATATATATATATATATATATATATATATATATATATATATATATATATATATATATATATATATATATATTTATATATACTCACACATTCATAAAAACCATATATTGTACTCCTAATATCTGGATTCCCTCTACCTTGGGATCAGAGACCCAAGGAGGAATCAACTCAAAGATAATAGCTTCTGGTCGGCAGGGGAATTGAACCCGGATCCAAGAAACTGAGGTTCCATTGACTTAGCCACTCAGAGGTAGAGAGAATCCAGATATTAGGAGTATAAAAAATGGCTTATATGAATATGAAAAATACGTCTAAATGTGCAAAGTTATCATAAATCTATATCTATATATATATATATATATATATATATATATATATATATATATATATATATATTATATATATATATATATATATATATATATATATACAGTATATGTATCTGTGTATATATATATATACATATATATATATATATATATATATATATATATATATATATATATTTATATATTAAAGTCATATATATTCAGTATATATATTATCTATATAATTATATATATATATATATATATATATATATATATATATATATATATATATATATATATTTATATATTAAAATCATATATATTCAGTATATATATATATATATATATATATATATGTATAATTATATATATATATATATATATATATATATATATATATGTATAATTATATATATATATATATATATATATATATATATATATATATATATATATATATATATATATATATATATATATATAAGGATTGGTTTGTGTCTCCATTCAAAGCCATTACGGTCCACGGTGCTAAGCCGGTCTTCCATCTTGTTTTCAATTTCCGTTTCGGCTATAAAACTAAAAAAAGAAAGTAACTGATCCATTAGAAACAGGACAAACAAGAAGGACAAAAAAAAAAAAAAAAAAAAAAAAACAAGAAAGAAAATACGACACTACTCTGAATCTCAAATGTTCATTTTCAGTATTTTTAACGTGTTTCTTTTTGAAGATGTATTTTGAACCGGTTTTCTTTTTGAAGATTTTTCCCAATAGGTTTTTTCGGGATCCAAGGGATATGCTTTTTTGGTGTCTCTTAATTGCTTTGGAATGTCTTAAAATGTTCTCATCTTATATATATGTATATATATATATATATATATATATATATATATATATATATATATATATATATATATATATATATGAATTTTCATTCACAAAAGACAAGAACGACCCGTACGTAACAAAATTCATATTCTAAACTAGTGTACGCAACCCGTCAGAAATGATGGCTAAATATTTAGATAAATACGCACAGATTCAAGCCTTCACACCCCCTCCTCCTTTCCTAACTACAAAAGGGCAGTTTTGGTTTTCGAGTGTAATTCTCGGGGTACTTACACTCACAAGGATATGACTACTTCCTCTACTCCATAGCCAAGGGAATGAGGAGAGACCGTGTAGTTATACGTATCCTAATGTTACTTAGTGTAACCGGAAATATATATATATATATATATATATATATATATATATATATATATATATATATATATATATATATATATATATATATATATATATATATGCGTATATATCTAAATGTTTAGAAAAATATTTTCATGGACCATTTAAGTGGCTTATCGATATGTTTGATCAAATAAGTTTTTTTTTTTTTTCAACTCGCTTCCTGGCTAGAACAGTGGAACGTGTTCGCCTAGCATTCGCATGACAGCAGATCGATCCCAGGCCGGGACAGTGAGTTTGAGCCCTTTACTAGGGAGGTCACTGCTGTATTTGGGCACCACAGGGGCGGGGATGGGATTGCTTGGCTGACGTTCTGATGAGTATCTATTCTGATGAAACTGGATATGAAACCAGACACCTTTAACCTTTGTTATTATTATTATTATTATTATTATTATTATTATTATTATTATTATTATTATTATTATTATTACAACAAGCTAAGTTACAACCTTAGTTGGAAAAGCACGATACTATAATCCCAAGGGCTCTAACTGGGAAAAAATAGCCCAGTGATGAAAGGAAATAAGGTAATAAACGATGTGAGAAATAAATGAACAATCAAAATAAAATATTAAGAAAAACAGTAACAAAATCAAAACAGATATTTCATATATAAACTAAAAAGACTCATGTCAGCCTGTTCAACATTAAAACATTTGCTGCAAGTTTGAACTTTTGAAGCTCTACTGATTCAACTACTCGATTAGGAAGATCATTCCACAACTTGGCCACAGCTGGAATAAAACTTAAATAATACTGTGTAGTATTGAGCCTTATGATCAAGAAGGCCTGACTATTAGAATTAATTAATTTATTTATTAAGTAGTCATTGATTTTTTCCACGACATAGTTTGATAAAAAGAAACAAATTTGCGGAATTTTAATATTCATTAAAAACATTTATATGTTTTTATTTCTTTAAATACATATTTCAGTCCTGTTTTGAAATAGGGATAAAGTTTTGATATCTGAACTCGTATATTCAGCCTTGATAAATCTATGGCCAATTTAACGTTAATTAACGTCGATAAATTGAACGTTAAATTCCGGGCTCGATGGCAGGATATAGAGGCAACCCCAAACCATGTATTTGTGACGTGAATTATACATGACCTCGTTTATTTTGCAACACTGCTGAGGTCAAGGTCACCACTGAATATTATTTATCAGCTATCACAAATTATGGTAACTACGTTCATTGTGATCCTGCGTTAGTTTAATGCTATTTCTTATTTGGTAATGTACTCTATAGTTAAGAGAAATCTTTTATAGCTTGCGCGTGTTGTAATAAACTCTACGGTTAATTGACGCCTTTTACCCGGAGCCTTCTGAAGATACAACCTCTCTGAACTTCAGGGGGGGTATTATTATTATTATTATTATTATTATTATTATTATTATTATTCTTAATTGCTAAGCTACAACGCTAGTTGGAAAAGCAGAATGCTATAAGCCTGAGGGCTCCAACAGGGAAAATAGCCCAGTGAGGAAAGGACACAAGGACAAATAAATATTTTAAGAACAGTAACATTAAAATAAATATCTCCTATATAAACTTTAAAAACTTTAACAAAAGAAGAGGAAGAGAAATAAGATTGTATAGTATGCCCGAGTGTACCCTCAAGCAAGAGAACTCAATATCCCAAGGGGAGTGACTGGCTGTATCAAATAACTCTTATATATTAGTGTGTGTGTGTGTGTGAGTTTTCTCATTCCACTGGTTTACAATCATACATAGTTTGTGTTTTCTGTTATTAATGACTTCTAGCCGTCAATATTCTCGATATTTATTGATATTCAGACCAAGAAATGAGTCATAAATAGCAACTATGTCAATAATAGTTTTAAAATATATTCGTTGTGTTTAATCGCAGTCATTTTTATTACACTGGTTCAGTTGATGATAAATTTCTATTTGAATAATAATGTTTGATTTTATCGGCATGTTGTTTTCTGTTGCGAATTTTATCAACGATACTAATGCTGCTTAAATATATATAATTCAATTGAAATTACTATTAATATTAAAATGATTATTATTGCCATTGAAATTATTATTACTTTGTTTTCCTTCTATCAAAAAAATGGCATCATCTTTGACATTTCAAAAAAGGAGGAACATTTTGAAGGTTTATACTTCCCCTGTTGGCATCAGAGATAACTAAGTGATCTGCTATTATAAGTTGAAAATAGTCAATCTTCTTCTCCACCGTTATCCCTACATTAAGGGGTCGGTTGCCTGATGCGCCCTCTCCAATGCCTTCGATCAAAGGCATCCTCTTCCACCAAACCTCTTCTCTCCCTTTCATCCTTCACCTTTACCTCCCCATCTAATCCTCTACCTCCCTCTCGATCTTCTCCCCCTAACAGGTTCCTCCCAAGCGCTCCTCACTCCTTCCCCACCATCCATCAGCAACACATGTCCCCACCATCTCAGTGACACTCTTATCATCTCAGTAATCTTTACTACACCTGCCATTCTTCTTATTTCATCATTTTCAAATCTTTCAAGCAGTAATAATCAATATCTAGTCACAAGTTCTTTTCATGAATGAAAGGACGAATTATACTGCATGAGATTCCCTGTAGCCTTTGTTCAAATGAATTTTGTATCTTCTTAGTCGAATTTGATGTGAATGGGTAAAGTATTTCCTTTGTGTTTTTTATATGGATGCTTAAAGATTTAAAGGTTTAAAGGTTACTCATGAATGGCAGAGGCAAGGGACAGTGACATTGCCCTGTGAAGCAGGACAATGCCCTAGAGACTGACCATATGTACAAATGATTAGCGCCAAAGTCCCCTTTCCACCCAAGCTAGGACTAAGGAGCACCAGGCAATGGCTGCTGATGACCTATAGGCTCCCCAAACCGTAGCTCATTAGGATAGTGAGGTTGCAGCGACGAAAAAAAACTAACGAGTTTGAGCTGGACTCGAACCTCAGTCTGGCGATCACCAATCCGGGACGTTACCGCATTGGCCACCACTATGGCCAAGCTGCGTTCAAGTAAATTCCTCCTTTCCCTTGTTCATGTTTCAACCACCATTGGCTTACTTTCAGTGTGTGCCATACACACGTC
>NC_090727.1:75320183-75342683 GCF_036898095.1 Palaemon carinicauda | reverse complement strand
ACCATAACTTTGGATTTGGTTTGATGGATGTGTTAGGTAGTGGCTGTAAGGGGGGGGGGGTGCCTCGCAGGGGCTAGGCCTAGGTAGGGGTACAGGGCCCTAGGTTAGGTGGTTGTATTAGGTTCGGTAGTGTCCCGAAATTCACTGTGGCCTTAAAGGGGGGGGGGGGGTCGCAGGGGGCCCGGTAGGCCTAGGTAGGGGTACAGGGCCCCTAGGTAGGGGTACAGGGCCCCTAGGCTAGGTTAGGTGGGTTTATTAGGTTTAGTAGTGCCCTGAAAATCACTGTGGCCTTAAGGGGGGGTTGCAGGGGGGCGGAGCCCCCCCCCCCCCCCCCGTAGGGCTAGGTAGGGGTATAGGGGGAGGGGTGGTGGAAGGATAAGTATTCATTTATTGCAAATATCATTTGACGCCCCCCCCCCCCCACCCAAAACCCCGGTTCCCACCTGGTGTCCCCCATAATTGTTGGGATGTAGTAGGGTCTTTCTGCATTCTGGAGCAACTTGTTGTTTTAACTCAAATTTCATAGTAAATCTCTAAATCGGATGGTTTGCGGTCAAAATAAACGTTAAATTCGTTGGAACTACACTATTTCTGATGCAACAAATATATTTTTATTCCAGTTTCCCCATAATGGATGAAACTGTAAATTTACCTTAAGCAGCTTTCATGGAAATACTGGTCAACAGATTGAGGAGAATTGAAGTTATATGAGTAAATAGCTTTCATGGGAAAACTGGACAACAAACAGAGGAGAATTGTAATTATATAATTAAGTAGCTTTCATGGAAATACTGGACAACAGACTGAGAAGAAGTGAAGTTAAATGAGTAAATAGCTTCCAGGGAAATACTGGACAACAGACTGAGGAGAAGTGAAATTATAGTAGTAAATAGCTTGCATGGGAAAACTGGACAACAAACAGAGGAGAATTGTAATTATATAATTAAGTAGCTTTCATGGAAATACTGGACAACAGACTGAGAAGAAGTGAAGTTAAATGAGTAAACAGCTTCCAGGGAAATACTGGACAACAGACTGAGGAGAAGTGAAATTATAGTAGTAAATAGCTTGCATGGGAAAACTGGACAACAAACAGAGGAGAATTGTAATTATATAATTAAGTAGCTTTCATGGAAATACTGGACAACAGACTGAGAAGAAGTGAAGTTAAATGAGTAAATAGCTTCCAGGGAAATACTGGACAACAGACTGGGGAGAAGTGAAATTATAGTAGTAAATAGCTTGCATGGGAAAACTGGACAACAAACAGAGGAGAATTGTAATTATATAATTAAGTAGCTTTCATGGAAATACTGGACAACAGACTGAGAAGAAGTGAAGTTAAATGAGTAAATAGCTTCCAGGGAAATACTGGACAACAGACTGAGGAGAAGTGAAATTATAGTAGTAAATAGCTTGCATGGGAAAACTGGACAAGAAACAGAGGAGAATTGTAATTATATAATTAAGTAGCTTTCATGGAAATACTGGACAACAGACTGAGAAGAAGTGAAGTTAAATGAGTAAACAGCTTCCAGGGAAATACTGGACAACAGACTGAGGAGAAGTGAAATTATAGTAGTAAATAGCTTGCATGGGAAAACTGGACAACAAACAGAGGAGAATTGTAATTATATAATTAAGTAGCTTTCATGGAAATACTGGACAACAGACTGAGAAGAAGTGAAGTTAAATGAGTAAACAGCTTCCAGGGAAATACTGGACAACAGACTGAGGAGAAGTGAAATTATAGTAGTAAATAGCTTGCATGGGAAAACTGGACAACAAACAGAGGAGAATTGTAATTATATAATTAAGTAGCTTTCATGGAAATACTGGACAACAGACTGAGAAGAAGTGAAGTTAAATGAGTAAATAGCTTCCAGGGAAATACTGGACAACAGACTGAGGAGAAGTGAAATTATAGTAGTAAATAGCTTGCATGGGAAAACTGGACAACAAACAGAGGAGAATTGTAATTATATAATTAAGTAGCTTTCATGGAAATACTGGACAACAGACTGAGAAGAAGTGAAGTTAAATGAGTAAATAGCTTCCAGGGAAATACTGGACAACAGACTGAGGAGAAGTGAAATTATAGTAGTAAATAGCTTGCATGGGAAAACTGGACAACAAACAGAGGAGAATTGTAATTATATAATTAAGTAGCTTTCATGGAAATACTGGACAACAGACTGAGAAGAAGTGAAGTTAAATGAGTAAATAGCTTCCAGGGAAATACTGGACAACAGACTGAGGAGAAGTGAAATTATAGTAGTAAATAGCTTGCATGGGAAAACTGGACAACAAACAGAGGAGAATTGTAATTATATAATTAAGTAGCTTTCATGGAAATACTGGACAACAGACTGAGAAGAAGTGAAGTTAAATGAGTAAATAGCTTCCAGGGAAATACTGGACAACAGACTGAGGAGAAGTGAAATTATAGTAGTAAATAGCTTGCATGGGAAAACTGGACAACAAACAGAGGAGAATTGTAATTATATAATTAAGTAGCTTTCATGGAAATACTGGACAACAGACTGAGAAGAAGTGAAGTTAAATGAGTAAATAGCTTCCAGGGAAATACTGGACAACAGACTGAGGAGAAGTGAAATTATAGTAGTAAATAGCTTGCATGGGAAAACTGGACAACAAACAGAGGAGAATTGTAATTATATAATTAAGTAGCTTTCATGGAAATACTGGACAACAGACTGAGAAGAAGTGAAGTTAAATGAGTAAATAGCTTCCAGGGAAATACTGGACAACAGACTGAGGAGAAGTGAAATTATAGTAGTAAATAGCTTGCATGGGAAAACTGGACAACAAACAGAGGAGAATTGTAATTATATAATTAAGTAGCTTTCATGGAAATACTGGACAACAGACTGAGAAGAAGTGAAGTTAAATGAGTAAATAGCTTCCAGGGAAATACTGGACAACAGACTGAGGAGAAGTGAAATTATAGTAGTAAATAGCTTGCATGGGAAAACTGGACAACAAACAGAGGAGAATTGTAATTATATAATTAAGTAGCTTTCATGGAAATACTGGACAACAGACTGAGAAGAAGTGAAGTTAAATGAGTAAATAGCTTCCAGGGAAATACTGGACAACAGACTGAGGAGAAGTGAAATTATAGTAGTAAATAGCTTGCATGGGAAAACTGGACAACAAACAGAGGAGAATTGTAATTATATAATTAAGTAGCTTTCATGGAAATACTGGACAACAGACTGAGAAGAAGTGAAGTTAAATGAGTAAATAGCTTCCAGGGAAATACTGGACAACAGACTGAGGAGAAGTGAAATTATAGTAGTAAATAGCTTGCATGGGAAAACTGGACAACAAACAGAGGAGAATTGTAATTATATAATTAAGTAGCTTTCATGGAAATACTGGACAACAGACTGAGAAGAAGTGAAGTTAAATGAGTAAATAGCTTCCAGGGAAATACTGGACAACAGACTGAGGAGAAGTGAAATTATAGTAGTAAATAGCTTGCATGGGAAAACTGGACAACAAACAGAGGAGAATTGTAATTATATAATTAAGTAGCTTTCATGGAAATACTGGACAACAGACTGAGAAGAAGTGAAGTTAAATGAGTAAATAGCTTCCAGGGAAATACTGGACAACAGACTGAGGAGAAGTGAAATTATAGTAGTAAATAGCTTGCATGGGAAAACTGGACAACAAACAGAGGAGAATTGTAATTATATAATTAAGTAGCTTTCATGGAAATACTGGACAACAGACTGAGAAGAAGTGAAGTTAAATGAGTAAATAGCTTCCAGGGAAATACTGGACAACAGACTGAGGAGAAGTGAAATTATAGTAGTAAATAGCTTGCATGGGAAAACTGGACAACAAACAGAGGAGAATTGTAATTATATAATTAAGTAGCTTTCATGGAAATACTGGACAACAGACTGAGAAGAAGTGAAGTTAAATGAGTAAATAGCTTCCAGGGAAATACTGGACAACAGACTGAGGAGAAGTGAAATTATAGTAGTAAATAGCTTGCATGGGAAAACTGGACAACAAACAGAGGAGAATTGTAATTATATAATTAAGTAGCTTTCATGGAAATACTGGACAACAGACTGAGAAGAAGTGAAGTTAAATGAGTAAATAGCTTCCAGGGAAATACTGGACAACAGACTGAGGAGAAGTGAAATTATAGTAGTAAATAGCTTGCATGGGAAAACTGGACAACAAACAGAGGAGAATTGTAATTATATAATTAAGTAGCTTTCATGGAAATACTGGACAACAGACTGAGAAGAAGTGAAGTTAAATGAGTAAATAGCTTCCAGGGAAATACTGGACAACAGACTGAGGAGAAGTGAAATTATAGTAGTAAATAGCTTGCATGGGAAAACTGGACAACAAACAGAGGAGAATTGTAATTATATAATTAAGTAGCTTTCATGGAAATACTGGACAACAGACTGAGAAGAAGTGAAGTTAAATGAGTAAATAGCTTCCAGGGAAATACTGGACAACAGACTGAGGAGAAGTGAAATTATAGTAGTAAATAGCTTGCATGGGAAAACTGGACAACAAACAGAGGAGAATTGTAATTATATAATTAAGTAGCTTTCATGGAAATACTGGACAACAGACTGAGAAGAAGTGAAGTTAAATGAGTAAATAGCTTCCAGGGAAATACTGGACAACAGACTGAGGAGAAGTGAAATTATAGTAGTAAATAGCTTGCATGGGAAAACTGGACAACAAACAGAGGAGAATTGTAATTATATAATTAAGTAGCTTTCATGGAAATACTGGACAACAGACTGAGAAGAAGTGAAGTTAAATGAGTAAACAGCTTCCAGGGAAATACTGGACAACAGACTGAGGAGAAGTGAAATTATAGTAGTAAATAGCTTGCATGGGAAAACTGGACAACAAACAGAGGAGAATTGTAATTATATAATTAAGTAGCTTTCATGGAAATACTGGACAACAGACTGAGAAGAAGTGAAGTTAAATGAGTAAATAGCTTCCAGGGAAATACTGGACAACAGACTGAGGAGAAGTGAAATTATAGTAGTAAATAGCTTGCATGGGAAAACTGGACAACAGACTGAGGAGAATTGAAGTTATATGAGTAAATAACTTTCATGTTAATACTGGACAATAGACTGAGGAGAAATGAAATTCTATAAGTAAATAGCTTTTAGGGAAATACTCAACCAAACTGAGGAGAATTGAAGTTATTTAAGTAAATTTTCAATGGAATACAGGAATGATGTGAATTCAGAGGATAACTCATTCCTGTGAAAATGAAGAAAATGTATAGTTGAGAGAGAGTATATTCTTTGTTAAAGATTTTCTGTTAGTGTGCGTATTTTTCGTGTCTTTTAGATATTTTATTTGAAGGATATTAGAATAGATGCTGTAAAAAAAAAAATAGTGCATTTTTAAAAGAAGGAAGGTAGTGAAGCTTGTATAAGAATTTGGGAACAGACTTCTCAGTATACTTCAGACGAGGTAGAAAGTATGAAATTGGAAAGTGGTCCTTTAATTATCCAATAGTTTTGTATACATATCAAAAAATTAAATATAAAGATTATAGGGTAAAGTCTGCATCCAGAACATATAGTTTTTTAAAAGTTGAGTTAAACGTCTGATTGGAAAAAAAAACTTTAGAGAGCGTTAGGATTGGTTTGCTGACATCGTTTGATGTTTGTAGATGAAAGTTTTGAATAGCAGGTTAAAATGGGGCAGATGTCAGACGGTACTTAGAAGTGATAGTTATTTTATGTCAAGTGATGTATAGTGAAACTTTGAATATAAACGTAATACATGCTAAACTACTTATATCAAATAGTACAGTACACACTATGGCACGTGGGTGTATGCTTTCTCGCTCTTGCAAACTGCAGTATTAATATAATGACACATCTAATTTCTGAAGGTGCCTTTAAATGAGATTTTAATGAACTAGCTTTTATTCAAAATAAATTCATGCCGTTTAAGATGAAAAAAAAATCAAGGCCATATTTGTTTCTTACCTTAGGATAAAAGAGAATCTTTAGCTATTGTAAGCAGCTCCTTTAAGAGGAAGACACTCCAAAATCAGACCATAGCTGTATAGCCTTGGGTAGTGCCTTGGTCTCTGTACTATCGTCTTCCGCTGTCTTGGATAGTGCCATAGCTTCTATACCATGGTCTTCCACTGTTTTGGGTAGTGCCATAGCCTCTGTACCATGGTTTTTCATTGTCTTGAGTAGTACCATAGCCCTGTGCCATGGTCTTCCACTGTCTTGACTAGTACCATAACCTCTGTATCATGGTCTTCCACTGTCTTGAGTAGTACCATTGCCCTGTGCCATGGTTTTTCACTTTCTTGGGTAGTACCATAGACTCTGTACCATGGTCTCCCAATCTTGGGTTCCCAGTTGGAGCCCTTGGCCGTATAGCATCCTGCTTTCCAATTGGGATTGTAGCTTAGCTAATAATAATAATAATAATAATAATAATAATATCTCCTTATCTGTACGACGTATTCAATTTTCATCTTAATGGTCAGAGACAATCTGAACTTTAAAAAATGTATTGTCATCACAAATTCTAATAATCCCAAAAGTAAATGTAAAATTTCGAAAGGCCAACAACATGCAGCAACAACTATGGAAGGAAATGGCTAATTTGGAAGGCATAACTAGAAGTTAACAGTTTCCTACGTAGGTATGAGAGGGCCCAGATACCGAGTTATAGACTCGATCCAGGATCCTTGAATTCCATATTGGACAATTACTGTAACATTATGGCTTATATAGCCTAAGGCAGTATTGGAAGGATTCTCTCTCTCTCTCTCTCTCTCTCTCTCTCTCTCTCTCTCTCTCTCTCTCTCTCTCTCTCTCTCTCTCTCTCTCTTCACGATTAGCAAAAATCAGTCCAGAGGTAACAGATACAAACTGGATTTAAAAAGATACAACACCACTCAATGTGGAAATATATATCTCTCTCTCTCTCTCTCCTCTCTCTCTCTCTCTCTCTCTCTCTCTCTCTCTCTCTCTCTCTCTCTCTCTTCACGCTTAGCACAAATCAGTACAGAAGTTAGGGATACAATCTGGAATTGAAAAAATAGACCACTCAATGAGGCAATTTCTTTACATACAAAATATCAAATACTTGGAAAAGACTTCCAGCGGATGTAGTAAACAGTAACACGGTAAACGAGTTCAAGAATAAGTTAGACAATATCATAAGAACTCTCTAAATGCTTAAACTAAATTACTCCACCAAAGAGCATATGGAGTCTTCGCGTATGGCCTAAAAAGTCTTTGAGACCCAAAATCCTTGTAACTCTCTCTCTCTCTCTCTCTCTCTCTCTCTCTCTCTCTCTGGGCCTAATGCTTAAAATACTTTAGCCGAGTTAGAGAATATATTGGGTTTTATATCCCAAAAGGAGACAAGTTCGGTGATGTAGACCCGGGAGGTCAAAGGTTATAGCATTCTACGTATTATTATACGGATTGTTGATGCTGTTCATAGAGTTCTCTTACTTGAGGGTACACTCGGGCACACTGTTCTATCTTATTTCTTTTCCTCTTCTTTCGTTGAAGGTTTTATAGTCTCTATATGAAATATTTATTTCAATTGTTGTTACTGTTCCTAAATATTCTATTTTAATAGTTAATAATTCTGTTATCTCCTTGTTTCCTTTCCTCACTGGGCTATTTTCCCTGTTGAAGCCCCTGGGTTTATATCATCCTGCTTTTCCAACTAGGGTTGTAGCTTAGCAAGTAATAATAATAATAATAATAATAATAATAATAGTAATATGGATTATATAATGCGCCCCAGTGCACGCAAACAGGCTTTCAGCGTAGAGCATCCAAGAAAAAATTTCTAGCATTACTATTTCTAATATGCCTTCCTAGTCCACCGTACGCCATATCATAACTCATTTTTTGTTATTTCCAGTTATCATTCCCTTATATTTCATACACAACTCTTCCACGTTTCCAGCTATTTACATTTATGCCTTGTAAGCGCATTTTCCATTTATTTTATCCGCGCTGTTGAATGGCAGAGGCAAGGGACAGTAATATTGCCCTATCAAACAGGACAGTGGCCTAGAGACTTACCATACATACATATGATCAGCGCCCGTGCCCCCCTCTCTACCCAAGCTAGGATGAGGGAGAGCCAGGCAATGGCTGCTGATGACTCAGCAGATAGACCTATAAGCTCCCCTAAACCCCCATCCTTAGATCACAGGGATGGTGAGGTTGCAGCGACCAAAGGAACTAACTAACGTTTGCGCGGGACTCGATCACCAGTCAGGGACGTTACCAAATAGGCCACCACAACCCTTTGCTTCTATTGTCTAATTTCTCTTGATAACTTAGCTTTTGCTCAATTAACCAATATTTAACGAAATTAATGTAAATGAGACTTATTCGTGTGATGTTAATAAACACTTTAGAATAGTGCAAGTGCGCATAAAACACCACTAAACAATCAACTACATTTCTGATGAAAACTCTTTATGTAGACGTAACCTTTTTACTTTGGTTAAACGCTCACGTCCATTCTAGATCGAAACATGTTAGGAGCAAGAAAGGAAACGTCGGTTTCATATTCTACGTATTTTGTTTTGAATCTCATCTCTCTCTCTCTCTCTCTCTCTCTCTCTCCTCTCTCTCTCTCTCTCTCCGGGCTTCAAGTGTACAAGAGATCGTGTCTAACCGCAAGGTCAGACAATCCACAACAATAATCTCTCTCTCTCTCTCTCTCTCTCTCTCTCTCTCTCTCTCTCTCTCTCTCTCTCTCTCTCTCTCTCTCAAATTATGTTATTTCTTAATTTCTTATAATTAATTTCTTCTCATAACCTATTTCATCCGTTGATTACTATGTTAGTTACCTTTCATACTTAATATTCATAATTTTACTTTTATTCCGGCAATCATTAGGTAATTAGTTTAAGAATATAACTACCGTTATTTCAAGACAATTAGTAATTTAAAGTGAATTATTTTCCACGAATTTCTTTTGAAAGCAACTTGCTTTCATTCATATATATCCGGTCCCTTGTTTAAGCTTCATCATTATCATCATTATCATCATCTCCTCCCACGCCTATTAACGCAAAGGGCCTCGGTTAGATTTCGCCAGTCGTCTCTATCTTGAGCTTTTAAATCAATACTTCTCCATTTATCATCTCTTCACGTATTATAATCCTCAACCATGTGGACCTGGGTCTTCCAACTCTTCTAGCGCCTTGTGAAGTCCAATTGAAAGTTGTGTGAACTAATCTCTCTTGGGGGAGTACGAAGAGCTCACATTTCCCATTTCAGTGACCATCCAAATTTGATTATCGTATCCATTTATTTGGACCAGACATATATATTTCAACGGGCCTAATTTAGAGCGATGACCTTACTATTAGATTACGCACCATATATATATATATATATATATAATATATATATATATATATATATATATATATATATATATATATATACGAAATGACAGGACGGCCGTTCAATTAAAATATCAAAGGCTTACGACTGATGTACGGGGATGTGTGTCCTGTGATCTGATTTATGGATAATACCGTAATGAATTATGAGAAGCTACTGGTTATTGCTTTCAGAGGATTTTGTGCAAATATTTATTAATATTATTGGAAGTTCGTATTCTTAAGAAATCGATAATAATTGATAAACAATGTGAGATTTTTAATATTGATGCGAATGTTTCTTAGTATTTATTATTGTTCTGAAACTTCTCTTTTAGTTTTCCCTTGTTTCCTTTCATCACTGGGCTATTTTCTCTTTTGGAGCCCTTGGGTTTATAGCATCCTACGTTTCCAACTAGGGTTGTAGTTTAATTATTTCCAGCTTTTTACATAGGTTAATCCCTGTAAGTTTCACTACTCTATGATTGAAATTGTTGCCAGGAACTGTTCATAAATAAACAAACACTCACAAACAAGTGGTAATACATAACCTCCTTCCATCTTCTTTGGGGGAGGTAATAAAAGGACCGAGTCAAAAGGTTGAAGAAATTATACCCTGATTCCTGTGTGTCCTAAGCTAATGGATTGAAGTTTGGTTCCACCAGGTGAAAATTGTAATACCCTGAACTTGAAAAAAAAAATTATATAGGATATTTGTTTATATCACGAGTTTTAAATAATTTTATTAATTTATTTTTTTAATCCTCTTAATCCCTCTTTATTTTGCATTTAGATATTATTGTATGAAAGTAATTGGTTTGAGAAGTTAAAAGTATTGGTAACGTCTCTGCCTGGTGTATGCCAGACCGGGGTTCGAGTCCCGCTCAGACTCGTTAGAGCCTTTAGTGTCTGCAACCATACCATCCTTGCGAGCTAAGGATGGGGCGTTTGGGGAAGCATTTACTGTAGGTCTCTGTTGAGTCATCAGCAGTCATTGCCTGCCCCTCCCTGTGCTAGCTTGGGTGAAGAGGGGGCTTGGGCGCTGATCATATAATATATGGTCAGTCTCTAGGGCATTGTCCGGCTTGCTAGGCCAATGTCACTGTCCCTTGCCTCTGCTATTCATGAGTGACCTTTAAACCTTTAAATGTAAGAGTACGGGTATGGTTGATTAATTTGTATTATACAGCGCTGAATGTCCTTTGATGCCCCAGTGCTTGGCTTAAGGCCTGAATCTTATATCCAATTCAATTAAATTCATTTCAATTTGGTTCCATTCATCATCCGTATTGTAGTATCTGTATTGACTCTGGTTCTACTTATCCTGTATCAAGGTAGAGATCGCAAAGTAAACTCAACATTGACTGCGCTAATGAAGCTTGTGGGCTATGGCTTGTAGTATAAGAGCCCTCTCATAGAGACAAGCTCTAGAGTCTAGATAATCATAAACGAACCAACGCTAATGGCTAGACGTTACTCCAACAGTTTGGAAGTTATGAAAAAAAAATGTAGGTTGTAAGCATGAATTATAACGTCTGAACAGTGTTATTTAAGTGGTATATGTTATATTTCCAAAGTGGCAACACTGCAGTTTCAAATCCAGTGAAACCCTCGAAGTTGTTTAGTTTTAAGTCCTGCGAACTGCACAGACAGTTTCATCCATTCTTGTCCCTTTGTAAATGTACCTTTTTATTTTCTTTATCTTGGCATGAAAAAAAAATTAAAAACAACACTAAGTTGAATCAGTGTCGTTGATATGTGCATTACCATAAGAAGTGGCTCTATTTTTTCCTACGCTCCCACCTACACAGTCTAACAAATACCCATACAAGGCTTAAAGCCCGCTCATGAATGGCAGAGGCAAGGGGCAGTCACATTGCCCTATCAAGCAGGATAATGCCCTAGAGACTTACCATATTTACATATGATCAACGCCCATATCCCCTCTTCACCCAAGGAGGGCCAGGCAATGGCTGCAGATTACTCAGCAGATATACATATAGGCTCCCCCAAAACTCCCATCCTTAGCTCACAAGGATGGTGGTGAGGTTGCAGTGACCAAAGAAACTAACGAGTTTGAGCGGGACTTGAACCTCAGTCTGACGTTCACCAATCAGGGACGTTACCACATCTGCCACCATAATGTGGGGATGTGGTTTGTGAAGAGAATTATGGGATAAGAAAACGTATTTGATTGCAAGAATCTGAATGGTGACAGAGAAAAACCTTTACTGATGTGTTTTACGGATTGACTTGGGCAACAGACTTATTAAACAGTAAATGTACCTGTCAGTCACATGAACCTGTCAGTCTCGTCCGAGTTACTTAACGCAAATGTGTCTAGGTTTCAAAGCAGAATTTCTGGTTCCTTCATGCAAAATTCAACAAATACTGATAATTGTTATTCTTAAGACAGTTTACTTTTCCTATTTGACTAATTATGTACTTATTAAGCTTTTGTTTTTGTGTGCATCCTTATAATAAAAGCATTTGTTTATGAAGACAATAATATTCCAGTTTTTATGTTGAACAAGGTGACATAAGTCTTTTTATAGTTTATATATGAAATATCTGTTTTAATGTTGTTGATATGTTTAAAATATATTTTATTTTAATTGTTCATTACTTCTTATGTTTGTTTTTTATTTCCTTTCCTTACTGGGCTATTTTTCCCTGTTGGAGCCCTTGGGCTTATAGCATCTTGCTTTTCCAAATAGGGTTGTAGCTTTATTATCATTATTAATGGCTAAGCTACAACCGTAGTTGGAAAAGCAAGATGCTTTAAGCCAAAGGGCTTCAACAAAGAAAAATAGCCCAGTGATGAAAGGAAATAAGGAAATAAATAAACGATATTAGAAGTAATGAACAACTAAAATCAAATATTTTAGAAACATTAGCAACATGAAAACAGATGTTTCATATATAAACTGTAAAATAACCTATGTCACCCTGGTCAACATCAAAATAATAATAATAATAATAATAATAATAATAATAATAATAATAATAATAATAATAATAATAATAATAATAATAATAATAATAATAACGGAGGTAAAGTTCAACTTCCTGGTGTTATTGACAGAATTGCATATGCTCTCTGAAGACATCTCATTGACAGAATATAGGTCATAGGGTGGTTCATCTAATTCCAGCCACAATTTATTCACCCATGTGAGTTATAAAAGATGTTATTTAGATTTCTAAGTGATGAAACAATTACTTGATCCTTTTAACGTTCTCTCCAACGTCGATTTGATTATCGTCACTGACTGCACGAGCGGAATATCCAAGAGACGTTTAATGAAAGGTAATAGTTGTTGCCATTGCGATAAATGTAGAGGTAATCGTTAAACATGAATGTACTGTAGGTATTTTGACTTGGTAACTCAAACATAATATTATTACTATTATTATTATTTTTTTTTATAGGGTGCTCGATGTTTTACACTTTAAACATAATTAGATTTCAACTTATTAACGAGTAATATTCGGGATAAAATTGATTATTGCAATGAAAGATTGTAATGGAAGATGACAATATATTGAAGACGGAGATGAAAGCTTTAGCAATTATTAATATTATATGTATAGGGAAGGAGTCATAAATAGTCTAGGTAGATTTTAAACTGATCGTTTTCTGTAGAAGTACTAATAATTGATGTTTGTGAAATTTGCTATTTGCTAGCTTGCATATATATATATATATATATATATATATATATATATATATATATATATATATATATATATATATATATATATATATATATATATATATATATATATATATATATATATACCTGAATTAGTTATAATTATATACCAGTCTCTCTCTCTCTCTCTCTCTCTCTCTCTCTCTCTCTCTCTCTCTCTCTCTCTCTCTCTCTCTCTGAAAAGTGAGATATTTACAATTTTGTTATGTCAAGAATTTATGTGAATGTTTCGTTCTTAATAAGAAAAAATATGAAAAAGTAAAATAGAAAAAAAACATTTTCAAAATGAAGAAACTACCCAAAAAATATTTCTATAAAAAATATTTTTATATCATAATTCTCACAATTTCACGAACTTTAAAACGTATCCTAAAGATCACATCCATACCTCTTCCTTCCCACACTCGACCATTTGTCATTTTTTCTCCCCTTTTAGTTTTTCTCCACCTTGAGTTTCTCTTTTAATTTTCATTTCCCTTTACCTCCGGAAAATGGAGCTGGTGTGGGGGGCTATTTTTAAGGATTAACAAAAGGAAAGGCGAAGGTTAGAAAAATAGAAAGGGGACGACGAAAGATTAAAGGACAGAGATAAGAAATGAAAAAAACAAGGATTGGTGATTTTTATTGGGAGACGGGGAATTAAAATTTTATTTTTGGTTTTCATTTAGTCGAAAATTACCTGAATTTTGAAGTTTATATGGTTTATATGTGAAGGATGTAAATTAATGTTGTTATTGCTCTTGAAATATTTTATTTTGATAGTTTATTCATTTCCTTGTTTCTCTTCCTCACTGGGCTATTTTTCCCTGTTGGAGCCCTTTGGCTTATAGCAATTTACTTTTTCAAATAGGGTTATAGCCTAGCTTGTATACTACTACTACTACTACTACTACTACTACTACTAATGATAATGATACTACTACTACTACTACTACTACTACTATACTACTACTATAGGATAATAATAATAATAATAATAATAATAATAAAAATTTAATCACGTCATATGTTCTCATAATGGTTACAGAATCTGTCCTTATTCCAAGATGATCATCTCCTTAACTGTTAGGCTTAAGGCGACTATGATTTATCTCGATTCTCATATTTTTTTAGAAGCATTAGCAAAGACTCGGAAAGCGATGCTGTAAGGCTAGTTACCTCCGCCAACGAAGTTGGAAGGAGGTTATGTTTTACTCCCTGATTGCGTGTGTGTGTTTGTTTGTGAACAGCTTCCTAGCCACAATTTTAATCATAATGAAACTTGCATGGATTAAGTGTTGTGTAAAAAAGCTGTAAATGATTAAATTTTGGAAGGTCAAGGTCACGGACAAGCAAAATGTCCAATTCATGTGATAAGCCACAAGTTTGGATTGTCTCTTGCCACGGCCATTCATGAGTGGCCTTTAAACCTTTCAATGAATATAAACAGTGGTAATATAAAAATATTCTTATTACATTAAGTTTCATAATATTCATCTGATTTGAACCCAGGAAAGGTGTATGAAGATGGGAAAATTTATATTGGTACTTTAACGAGAGATCTGTCCCTTCCTACTTATTGAAAGAAGAATAGTAAGTTGTTGCAAAGGTCGAGTGTATTGACTGTGAGGAAGTTTTGAAGGGGAGAAGCGAAACAGTATTGGCAAAATATAAGATTTATATTTGCATATTTTCTTGTACCCAATACTGTGTTTGATTATCATTTTGTTAACAAATACCTTTGTGTCCCAAAAAGAAAGACTCTCTCTCTCTCTCTCTCTCTCTCTCTCTCTCTCTCTCTCTCTCTCTCTCTCTCTCTCTCTCTCTCTCATATTAACGAAGATCTCCGTGTCCCAGCTGTGAAGATTTTGCTCTCTCTCTCTCTCTCTCTCTCTCTCTCTCTCTCTCTCTCTCTCTCTCTCTCTCTCTCTCTCTCATTACGAAAATCTCCGAGTCACAGCTATGAAGATTCTGCCTCTCTCTCTCTCTCTCTCTCTCTCTCTCTCTCTCTCTCTCTCTCTCTCTCTCAAATATAAAAGAAATCAAATAAAGAAAATGAATCGTTGTCGCCTTTTTAATTAATGGAATTTATTTTTTACCGGGTTGGCTTAAACGAAATATTTTCTATATCGATAATGAGCTCCAGTTTGCAATTTTTTTTATCTTTTGTTTTGTTTGATGGAAAGAGTTATTTGACAGTAGTGAACCTCTGGATGATTTGCTCGATATACTAAAAACCTTAATGTGTGTCAGGGAACAGATGACTTTTAATATTTCGTTTTCAGCGTATCAGGGTAAATTTGAGTTGTAATTACCTCCGCCAACGAAGTTGGAAGGATGTTATGTTTTACCCCCTGTTTGTGTGTTTATGTGTGTTTGTTTGTGAACAGATTATGGCCACAATTTTAATCGCAGAGTAATGAAACTTGCATGAGTTAAGTGTTATGTAAAAAACTGGAATTTATTAAATTTTGAAGGTCAAGGTCAAAGGCCAAGGTCACGGTGAAGCTAAATGTTTTACCCCCTTTTTGTGTGTGTGTTTGTTTGTGAACAGCTTCCTGACCACAATTTTAATCATAATGAAACTTGTATGGATTAAGTGTTTTGTAAAAAACAGGAAATGATTAAATTTTGGAAGGTCAAGGTCATAGGTCAAGGTCACGGTCAAGCAAAATGTCCAATTAACGTGATCAGCCATAAGTTTGGACAACGTTGTCACAGACTTGAAACTTGGTTCATATTTGAGTGTATGAAAATCCACGCCAATTAATACATCTTAAGGTTAAAGGACAAGGTCGAGCAAAAGGTCAAGAAATAAGGTGCTGCAGCGAAGGTCTGCACTCAAGTTCGTCTCTAGTTAAAGTTGTAATTTGTTAATAATTTATTCACTGGTCGATTGTTTTTTCTCGTAAGTCGTATACTTACGCCCTTTTTGTTATTTATGAACAAGTGCATATACATATCGTATGTTTGTATACTTGTATATTTTTCAGAATGAATACGAAGAATTTCATTTACCCTGTAAAGAACATTTTTTATATTATATTTTATATTTAATATTTATATTTTTTATATTATTCTATTTCTTAGTGGTCATTGGACACAAACACACTTACAGTTTGTTCATAATAAAGCTTATTTCTTTAATTCTCTTATCTATTAGACATTTCGAAAAATATGGAATAAGAAAAATGGCAGAGGAGATTTTTGGGGACACAAGAAAAAGAAACTTTTCTCGGCTTAACCTGGAAAATGGAAAAAAGTTACCAAAAGACGAACTCTCTTTGGCATTGCTGAATACGAAAGAGGGAAAATCTCTCTCTCTCTCTCTCTCTCTCTCTCTCTCTCTCTCTCTCTCTCTCTCTCTCTGAGGGGGCCAGCGTGGACGAATTAGGTGAATCTCTCTCTCTCTCTCTCTCTCTCTCTCTCTCTCTCTCTCTCTCTCTCTCTCTCTCAGAGGGAGCCCAGCATAGACAAATCGGATGAATTAATAACACTGAACAAAAAAAAAAATAAAAGAAAGAAATAAATAATAGTGGAGCAAAGACGATGCTGATGAAATAACAATAATGAACAAAAAAAAAAAAATTAGAGGAAATGAAGGAAAATTTTGACAAATTTAGGCCTAGCATGAATCCCATTCTAATGATTTCCAGCAACAAAAGTCAAGAAATAATCAAGTTACATATAAAATAGATATCAGGTTATCACAAATGTCGTTTTGCTTACTGTATTAAATGATATAATAGTTTTATTACGGTATTTGTTTATCTCATTTTTTGTTATTTTCAGTTGGATTTGTGTTTGTATCTCTGAATGATTGTAAGTCGAATGTTCGCAAGTCGAGTGTTCGTAAGTTGAGGACATTCTATATTTAGATATTGCACACTACGGCTCAAAAATCTTTATCCCGAGTGAGGCATTTGCACTTTTCATTGTTTTTACCAGACGGTTTTAAAAGGGAAATGTCTCGCAGAAAGTGGAGTTAGAAAACTATCAGATAAGATCCAAGAAAGTAGACTGAGGTGGTATGGTCATGTCATGAGAAGAGATGAACAGTATATTGGGAGAAGGGTGATGAAATGGAGGTGCAGGGAACTAGAAAGAGAGGGAGACCAAAGCGAAGGTGGATGGACTGTATCAAGGATGACCTTCGATCAAAGGGATTAACCGCTGATGAACTGTGGGACAGAGGTAGATGGAGAAAGCTGGTCAGAAACATCGACCCCACATAAAAGTAGGAAAAGATGCAGACAAAGAAGAAAGAAGAAGTCTCACAGAAAGTGGATATCATTTTCAAGAAAACACCACATGCAATGTTTTCGAGTGCCGGGGATAAAGAGCTTCTCACATAAGTAGAGCTGGCAACGTTAAGTAAATGGAATCAAGTTTATCTCGGCCAGACTTATTCATGCATTTATTAAGATCCTCCAACATCAAGATTTGTTTGTTTACCTGGCAGGTTGTAAATAAGCGATGAAGTTTAAATCCTACATCGTTAGATTCTAGAAGGATTTCGGATGCTGTAAGATGCATAACTAGAGGGGCGCTTAGTAGAGAGCAGACCTTCGCCAGGGCAGATTATTTCTCGACTTGTTTGACTAATTTTGGACGTTTTGCTCGTCCGTGACCTTGACCTTTGTCTTTCCAAAATTTGATATTTCCAACTCTTTATATAAGTTTAATATTCCTGGAAGTTTCATTACTTTACGGTTAAAATTGTGGCCGTATGTTTGAGAACAGAATTTGACCTTTTGCTCAGCCCTGACCTTAGACTCGACCTTGACTTTGAACTTTACATGTATTAATTGACATGAATTTTCATACAGTCAAATATGAACCGAGTTTGAAGTCTCTGTGACAACGATGTCCAAACTTATGGCTGATGACGTGAATTGGATACTTTGCTTGACCTTGACGTTTGACTTTGACCTTCCAAAATTTAATGATTTCAAGTTTTTTACATATCAGTTAACCCCCTGCAAATTTAATTACTCTACGATTAAAATGGATTCCAGGAAGCTGTTCACAAACAAACACACACACAAACAAACAAACAAACAGGGTCGAAAACATAACTTCCTTCCAACTTCATTGAGGGAGGCAATGATGTAAGAGAAATAATATTTCGAAGTAATTAATCTTCGGGGAAGTTTGTCATCCGAAGTATGAGATGCTTGTCGGATTTAGATTAACAGTCCCATTGAAGATTAATTAAGACTTTGAGAGTGTTTGAAGGGAGGAGCAAGAGGGGATGTCAGTAAGGTGACTAATGAATGAGGAGGAAGAAGAAGAGATAGGTAGGAACTGGATCTTCGTATGACAGTATTAACTTTTATCGTTTTCTTGTTAGTAGTAATTAACAGTGTTAATTCAGTCAATTATGAATGACTGAGGTAAGGGACACTGACAGTGCCCTAGCCGGACAATGCCTTGGAGACTGACTATATATACATATGATCCGCCCCCAAGTCCTCCTTCAATCCAAGCTATGACCAAGGAGGGCCAGACAATGGCTGCTGATAATTAAGCAGGTAGACCTCTAGACTCCTCCAACCCCACCCCCACCCCCATCCTTAGTTCACAAGGATGGTGAGGTTGTAGCGACCAAAGGAGCTAATGATTCAGCAGGTAGACCCATAGGCTCTCCCAAACCTCTTATCCTTAGCTCACAAGGATGGTGAGGTTGCAGACACTACAAGATAATATCGAGCTTGAGAGGGTCTCGAACCCAAGTCCAGCAAATCGCCAGGCAAGGATGGTTCCAATCCACTTGATTTTCTGCTCATGTACTGAACTCGTTTTAATGATAGAATATGTTGTTTTTCTAGAGGAAAATACTATATTATTGACTTGTTTTCTGATGGACCAAATGCCTACTAAGTTACATGTTTGAAGTCTTCTATTAACGTGTTTGTCCCCATTTTGTATGGGGTAAGCACGGTCGCCTTCTTTTTGAAGGACTTTGCTTTGGCTTTGGGGTAGACCGTAGTCATGATCGGCTGCCCTGCCTGACATCGGTTAAACCCTTGTGTAAGTTTTAAAAGGCTGGTCATGAATGGCAGAGGCAAATGACAGTGACATATGAAATAGGACAATGCCCTAGAGACTGACCATATTACGTATGATCAGTGCCCAAGCCTCCTCTCCACCCAAGCTAGGATCAAGGAGGGCCAGGCAATGGCTGCTGATGACTCAGCAGATAGACCTATAGGATCTTTCCGCCCCCCATCCTTAACTTAAAAGGATGGTGAGATGGCAGCGACTAAAGGAACTAACGTGTCTGAGCGGGACTCAAACCCCAGTCTGGCAATCACCAGGCAAGGATGCTACCTCCAGGCCACCACAACCCGTATGTTCGTGTGTTGTACCAGTCACCAACGTCCTTCCTCCCAGCAGCGAGGAGTCCTGGCGCGGTTAGGTCGACAGTTCGAGAACCAAACCGCAAAGAGAAATAAGCGGATTTATTATTGTATGGAGGCCGAGATGAAAGCCTTAGCATCAAGTGCAGGTAAAAAGGACCTCGAACCATTCCCGGAATTTGTGTAGCCTATGCTAAATCAAAATTCATTAGGCTTTCTTAAGCAGAGTATTACCAATACGGCAATGCTAACGTGATCCAAGACGAAAGTCTTCGTCATATTACCTGGCTGTATTTATGATGAACAAAATGGTAATTTTGAGAATTTACATTGACCTGTAAATCAAAAGTATATATAAATTCAATCTATGGGTCAGGATTGGGGTTAGCAAGTGTAGGTCTCTGTCCTTCACTTCCCTTGATTATTAATTTTGTCAAGTTTCACAAATTACTTTAAAGTTAATTACCTCCACCAAACGAAGTTGGAAGGAGGTTATGTTTTACCCCCTGTTTTTGTGTGTGTGTGTGTTTGTTTGTGAACAGCTTCCTAGCCACAATTTAATTCGTAAAGTAATAAAACTCGTAGGAATTAACTGATATGTAAAAATCTGGAAATTATTAAATTTTGGAAGGTCAAGGTCAAAGGTCAAGGTCACGGTCAAGCAAAAGGTCGAGAAATAAGCTGCCGCGGTCGAGTTCTGCACTCTACTGCGCCCGTCTTGTTAGAGTATTTGATTTTCTTTTAATTGCATATGGAGAGTTTTAGTTGCTGGAAATTACGTTGATTATTAAATGGAGAATGATAAGGTGAGCCGGGGTAATTTCATAGGGAAATGTAATGGTTTTATGGAAGATTATAAGATAATAAGGCGGCTTTAACTTTCTGATGATTAATCGATTGATTTTAACTTTTCTATATCCTGACATTTAAGGTCATTAACGCTGATATCATTTATTAAGAATAAAGAATTTAAGAATAACCAGTTAAAAACATAGAAGAAAATATTTCATTATAAAAGTTAAATAGCTTTCAGAAGACCTGCTTCTGAAATAAAGCTAAAAATACAGCTGGCATGATACGACACATCACGTCCAAGAATCCTGGCAAGGATGAACCTACCATCCTCACCTTGAGCCTCAAACAAATAACTATTTCTTTCGGTACTATAAGCCTCACTGACAAGGGTACCAAACAGTTGTCGCAATATGGCTGGTATTGGCCACTTAGCAGAAAGAATTTCTGATGAAAAGCCCAAGAATGTTATGGGAGTTATTAAAAACTAACTGAAGATCACAAAGATATTCGTTCAAAAATAAAGTATGAATTCAATAGGAATTTAATGAAAATAATTAAAACTTGAATGACGTCATTTCCGAATGGAAATTTTTTTTTTAGAAATGTGATTCAAAATAAACAAGGTTCAAAGGAAAGACAAACCCTTTATTAAGTGGAATATGCTTCAACAACTCCCACAAGACAGAAGGTCATGGTTAATGAGAAATCTTTTTTCATATTTGGTAAAGTCTCCTACAGAAACTATTCAAGTCTAAGAAAATATTGAAGATGGAGAATCAGCCATTTGCATAATTTGAATCTTCAGAAACCTCTATTTTTAGTCCACACATTTTAGATGGAACTCATTATCTATCTTTTGCTCTGAAGTTTGAAGTGTTAATTAAAATACCGAAGAGTTTCTCACGAATTCCACATCAAAACAGTTAAATCTCCTTTTGGTTTCTTGATATTTTAAAAGGCTATTAATAGAACTCGGCTCAAAAGCCTTACTAAATAATTAATTTTTTTAATTTCCGACCGAGACTGATTTTCTGCCAATTTGTGGTTTCGTGTTCCTTTTAAATTTATGATAGAGTTTTAATTTAAATAGAAAAATACTAGATTTTGTCGATTATAGGAAATCTTTGTCGTTTGGGTTAGTTTAGGTAAATATGTTAGGTTAAGTAATGCTAGGGTTATGACAAAATCTTCGCAAAATAATCTATTGAGATACTCCCGCTAGAGAGTTATGGGGGTCCTTTGACTGGGCAGACAGTACTACATTGGATCCTTCTCTCTATTTACGGTTCATTTTCCCTTTGCCGACACATAACACCAAATAGTCTGGCCTATTCTTTACACATTCTCATCTGTCCTCATACATCTGACAACACTGAGATTACCAAACAGTTCTTCTTCACCCAAGGCGTTAACTACTGTACTGTAATTGTTCAGTGGCCATTTTCCTCTTGCTGAGGGTAGAAAAGACTCTTTAGCTATTGTAAGCAGCTCTTCTAGGAGAAGAACATTCCAAAATCAAACCATTATTCTCTAGTCTAGGATAGTGCCATGTCTTGGGTTAGAGTTCTCTTGCTTAAGGGTACACTCGAGCACACTATTCTATCGTATTTATCTTCTTCTTGTTCTGTTAAAGTTTGTATAGTTTATTTTACTTTTCCTAGTTTCCTTTCCTCATTTGGCTATTTTCCCTGTTGGAGCCCCTGTGCTTATAGCATTATGCTTTTCCAACTTGGGTTGTAGCTTAGCAAGTAATAATAATAATAATAATAATAATAATAATAATAATAATAACAGTAATAATGATAATAATAATAATAATAATGATAATAATAATATAATAATAATAATAATAATAATAATAATAATAATACTGATAGGATAGAGAAGTTATGACTGTTTACATAACATCTTGCTAGGATGACTTTTCAACCCCCAACACAGTCTAGGATACCTCTCCAACCACCCAACCCCCTTCTCAGCCTAGATTATCTTGCCCCTTCAGTGAAGGATCGCTCTCCAATCCCCTCACTCCAGGAATCTTCTATTAGCCTGCTTTTTCCTATTTGTAAGGGGATAAGCACGGTTGCCTTCTTTTGAAGGACTTTGCTTTGGCAATGGGGTAGACCGTAGTCTCGATTGGCTGCCCTGCCTGACATCACTTTAGACCCCGGTAGCGTATGTTCATGGGCTTTACCAGTCATCAGTGTCCTTCCTCCCAGCA
>NC_090727.1:75295183-75315183 GCF_036898095.1 Palaemon carinicauda | reverse complement strand
TCTCTCTCTCTCTCTCTCTCTCTCTCTCTCTCTCTCTCTCATACATTTCCATTTTATTGGAAAACAGCTATATTCCCATTTATGATAATGTATCTGTGAAACATTTGTGTGATGCTCATGTCCATTTTCATTGATGGCTGCAGATCAGCAAATGCCATTTATCATGAAATATTACTTTTGATATGTTTCCAAAGCTCGCGTCATTGGACTGCCGATATATCCGGCGATTGTGAATTCATTATTAAATAGAATTGTGAAGCTTTCTTTCATTCTGTTTTCAATTCTTTCGTGATATTTAATAGTGGCTAAAGATGTTTGGTTTTAAGAATGCAGTTAGTTAAGATTTTGTAACTAGAAATACCAATATACAGATATTTAACAGTTTTCAAGTTAACGATTTCCAATACGCTTAAGGTCTAAATGATAATAATAATAATAATAATAATAATAATAATAATAATAATAATCTAAATCTGATAAAATCGTTCTCATCACATATGGGTTATATAAATAATCTATATTTAATGTTTACTTTATTCACTTTCTTAATTTATTCATTATTTTTCAATACTTTTAGAAAAAAAACTCGATACTCTTGTTTGACTTTTAATAGTTTTAAATCCGTCAAGACTCAAATTTAATATGATAACAAGGTAAACTGTTTTGAAATTTAAGACAGTTTAAAGTTCGCTCATGAATGGCACGGGCAAGGAACAGGACAACGCCCTAGAGACTGACCATAAACATATGAAGCTAGGACCAGGGTGGGCCAGGTAATGGCTTCTGGTGACTCAGCCGTATTTGATATCTCTAAACCCATCAGATTTAATAATGGCAGATTTTATATAAAATGAATATGGTTTAAAGGTTTAAAGGCCGCTCATGAATGACAGGGGCTAGGGACAGTGACATTGCCCTATCAAGTAGGACAATGCTCTAGAGACTGATCATATATGCATATGATCATTGTCCAAGCCTCTCTGCACCCAAGCTAGGACCAAGGAGGGCCAGGCAATGGATGGTGATGACTCAGGAGATAGACCTATAGGCTCCGCTAAATCCCCCATCCTTAGCTCACAAGGATGGTGAGGTTGCAGCGACCAAAGAAACTAACGAGTTTGAGTGGGAATCGAACCCCAGTGTGGCGTTGACCAGTCAGGGACGTTACCACATCGGCCACCACAAGTAAAAAAAAAAATAATCGTTGAGCTGCCTCATTTTTTAAATTGCTTACACTCGCTTGACCTCAATGTATATTATGAATTACCCATGTAGTCCATGAGCCTGGGGGGTTGGTCGGTACCATTTTGGGGCAGGAAATCTCATAGTGATTAACTGAAAGACCAATGTCTATAGTCTTCAAAAATGTATGACAGCATTCTATATCTCTTTGCCTTCCTTGTGTTATCAACCGTTTTTTATGTATGACATGCGATTTTTTTTTTCCGGCGTGACTTACAGGTGATTTTTGTCTCCTGCGAGCTAGTCCATTAATATTATTAGGACTTATTATATACCAAAATAAAGGCCAAGAAAAGGACTTCAAAACAAGCTATCACATATTTTAATATATTGTACAGTGTTAGTTAGGAGCATATTTATGCTGAAATTAATGATCTTTTTTCAATGTAACTGGTAATTTTTCCTTATAGAAATAATATCATGTCTGATATTTGTGATTCAACTTAACATTCATATTCTGTGTTTCAAGAGCTTTTCTTTGATACCAATATGTGATCCACAGCTATTATATTAAGAAAGTTATTGAATCTTAAAGCAACTACTATCAAATATTGTTTTTCTATGAGCATAAACTAAAATGTTGAAAATGGGAATACAGGGTTAAAGATCATATTCATATCATAAAATGTGAATATAGAAACTGTAGAAATAAGATTAGAATCTAAAATTAATTATTTAAATATGCATTACATAACATCAATTGCAATACTTGTATTAAAAAAGCTATGAACACTAAATCCAATATATACATACTGTATTACATTATAACCATGTAAACCATTACACTACCAAAACACTTGATACTATTGTCCAGATAGGGTATTCTAAGTTCAGTAGTCTTCAAAACCTTCCATTTCCAACATTGTTTCATCATTATTATCATCATCCTCACCATTTGACACCCGATTTTCACAGTCTTGTAATTTGCACATGTCGGTGCATTTTAGTCCATTAGCCAGACATACACACCTTGGTATGGCACACTTTTTAGAACACTTGCATGCCAAAAGATCAATCACAGCCTCAGGAACAGGTTGTCCATCCATCCATTTAATAACTAGCTGGTCTCCTCCATCTTGTTTTTCCAGCTTCCATCCATGGCCTACAGGATTTGGAATGTGAGGATTTTGCTGTAAACATCGTCTCCATATAGCAGACTGATAATTGGCACGTTGTGCATGTTGTTTCAAGCAGTCTTTGCTAGGAGGCAGTTGGTGGCTTTCTATCTCACCTTTCCTTGCACAGAAGAGATTGTATCTCAGAGCATTTACATGAACACAAGGTGTCTTGGCCGCTTAGATGAGACAAGTAACTGCTTCAAGTCTTTCCATCTGTTCTTAAGAAAGGTCCCATTCACTCCCAAGTTCCATAAATGCATCTAATACATCTTTTGTTTGTGGTCATTAATTTGAGTGAGCTTGTTTTTCCTTTGCCAGCAAATGCACTCACACTATCGCAGCCTGTGAAAGCTGCATTCCAACTAGTCCTTTGCAAATATCAGCACCAAGTGTAGAAGTAACCTTGTCATTTGATAGAATCTTTGTTCGTGTCTTAATCCCACATTTCAGATACAGATGACCAGAGATGATATTCTTGAAAGCCACGAGCAAGATGAGCACATCCGTATCATCGGAGCTGATGATAACTGTTGGATGTCCTTGCTTCACAGTATGTGCAGCATGTAAGAGAAGACGGCCATCAGCTTCTTCTTGAGTACACGATAGATCCGTTACCATCTCACTTCCATGTTGTGTTATCTTGAAGCACTGGTTAGCATCTGTGACAAACATAACCTTTTGCTGTAGCCTGCTTCTGTAATGTTGCTGCTTCCACTCATTCACAAGAAAAGTTATAAAGTTAGTTTTATTGACACTCTGATTCAGAAAGGACCTCCATTGATGGACAAGTTGATTTGGTGTAATATTTTGAAGACTTGATCCATGCTGTTCTCTAACACTTCTTTCCGAGTTTTTGATGGATAGTTCATGGTATTGATAAAACACTATGTCAATTCTCTGACTAGAGCCTCCCTCTTTCATTACCATAGCAAAGACTGTTTGAGCAATGTCACCAAAAGTGCTCTGATCCCCTTTCACCTTTTGTACTAACATCATGCCATTGATTACAGAAGCCGAATTTAAGGGCATATCCTCCTCTGGTGTGACATCCTTGTACAATGCTTTAGCGAGGATTGCCTTGTTTGTCTTCCTTGGCAAACCCTCAGGGGTTGCTAATGCCCATGGCATTGGTCCAAGAGGATAGGACAATATATCTGCCATTTGAAGATTTCGACTTTGTGCAATTACAATGATTCTCCGAAACAATGACCTGTCTGCCTTCAATATCACTGCTCTTCCAGTATGAGTCTTCACTTCTTTCTTCCTGCACATGTGGCTAAAAGTTTTCAGTTTATTGAGCTTGACAGTATCAAAGAATTGTGTAACAGGGGGATCAAAATCTAGTCTTTCTTGCTTAAAATTGGTGTAACACTTCTTTCCAACATCTACTGTAGAGCATTAAGTAAATCTGAAGCAACTTCTGGAGTGGCAGTCTTTGCTGTTGAGATGCTCATCATGTCCTGTTGACTGGAAAATGGGTTTACCCAGCTTTCAATTGCACTAACTATTGCCAAAATTGCTTCCTCATCTTTCTCAGATCTCGGGTGCTGGAGATCATAATGAACTGCATCTGATTTATTCACGTGAACCATGTCTCTTAACTGACCTAAGAATGCACTTCTGTGCTCAGAAGTTATGTAATAGCGTTTGACTGCCCCTGACTTCATACTAAATCTGGTTGTGCCTCCTGGTGTATGAGTGTCTCTATTCACTGTAACTTCGAGTGCCTGATCAAAAGGATTAGTGCTTGACATCTGGACAGAAAAGCAACCATCCCTGAAAGCTTCATACACTTCTGAATGTGTCTCACTTAGGGCTGACATCTGGGCATAATACACAGGGAGGTATCTGGCATAGTTGGTTCTGTCATATGCAAATGACCAGGGAATCAGTGATCTGATGGCATGCAGATGGAGCTCCCAGTTGCCTTCACGGGATGCACGTAGCAAGCCAAGAATAATGTCCTCAACCATGTCAATGTAGGACATCCAAAATGCAGACAGATCACCATTCGACTTGCGGAGATGGTTAAGAAACTGAACCACATTATTTTGAGGTCTTTAAAGTCTTGAGTCACTAACAAGTTGCCAATATCGTTCTGGTTAAGGTCTTTGTTAGTTAACAGGGATAAGATATTTTGAACTCTCAGGTACACATGTTCATCTTCGTCCAATTGTGACATAAACTGTTCCCAGATCAATCTCATGAAAGCTTCATACACAAGTTTATGAACTCTGACAGCTTGGTTGTACATTTTACCTTCAAGAACACCATTAATTGAACCTTCTGAAACAACACCCGATTCTATACATAGGTCACGTAAGCCAGAGCATTGCAGATGGTATGAAATGCTCCCAACCTAATTATGACATTGGCATATTTAACTCTGTATCTCCAAGTAATCTCTGATAATTTTGCAAAAATGGTTTGATCTACGACAATGACGATAACTGGTAGCTGCAACTCTGTTCGGATAGCCTCGCACTGATTCAGGATTTCAAAAGCTGTAGTGAGCTCGGTTGCAGGGGCGTTAATAGTGGGAAGGTAGCAAAGGATGTCTTTTTTGATGGAGATATCCTTTCTCATGTTAATGTCAAATCCTGTCCAACTTGGGATGTTCTTATTTTCCATATTTGATTGTCTGAGAATGATCCAGATTAAATTATTATTCCGAGCAGATTCTGCAGCTTCATCAGCATCTTTATTACTCGTTCTTGGTGGCAAAGGTTGTGGACCTACTCTCTTTGCAGTAATGTAGGTTTCCAGATCTGTGTGCTGTGTAGAAATAGTCCTTTGTTTTTGCTTATCAATAACTGGAAGAGCAGGCTTTGGGAGAAGAGGCCCAAATATTTTGCGTTGCACAGCAATGTCATTAACATGTGAGAAGTTCCCTGACCTGTCAAAGTTTCTTCGAGTCTGTCGATGTTATCCCATGCTAAATTTGTGAAAATATATGGCTGCAAAGGAGTAGGTAAGACCACCGTTTGGTTCTGTGTTGCAGCTAATTTTTTGCAGACAAAGTGCTGTGACATTTTCTTCAAGCTGTGAGTAAGAGATCCCATGTCCAAGTCTGTTTAGGATCCAAATCAATTCAGTATTTCCTGTTAATGTTTTGACAGCATATGGAAGCAACAAATGTTTTGGAGGTTTCTGCATTCCTCGTGTTGTGGCATATATTAGATCCTGACCAAGAGACTGTATTAGAAGTTTCACTCTTTGAGATGGGTTTTCTTTTTCAGGTTCTCCAGTCAGAATACCAGTCAATAACTGCTGAAGCAGACATGGCAAATTCATGGACTCGTTTTTAAGATCAGATGGATGGTAGGGCCACGGAGATGGCAAACAGCTTTCCTGTATTGATGTCCGAACATAAGATGATGCCTGGTGAATGATGCACTTTATGTCACTAGATTTTGATCTCAGAGTTTTCAATTCATTTCGAAGATTTTTGTTTTCAAGGACCATGTCTTGCATTGTAATGCTGTCTGGAATTGCTAACAACTTTCCTGCTTCACCCTTATAAATGTGAATAATGTCTCCAACTTCTGAGTCCAGTCTCCGTTTGATGTGTTTCTTGGTGGATTCATTCATTCTGTAACCTCTGGAATACACGAAGTTCTTCATTCTAGCTGCAAGTGTGGCTACAGGAACAATTAGCTGATCAGGCAATATTTCATTTCCTATAAATGTTAAAAGGTCATCATAAGCCTCAGATTCAACCTCGTTGTAAGCTATTTCATATTCATTCTCATTCTTGCTTATTCTAGATTCTTGAGACTTTTTTGTTTTTCGGGTATAATTTCTGTAGCAAGAGTTGTGGTAATGAGCCTCTGCAGCAACAATGTCTCGACTTGTTGCTGCTAATATCTTGTCATCTTGTTTTTCCGTTGCACACTGTCGAAGCCTCTCATCAACCCTTAACTGCCTAGCCAGGATAAGATGTTCACGAGTGGATGTTCCTTTCAAACACTTATCTTTTCCACAAAATATACACTCAGGCTGGTATACTCGGGATGTAGATGGTGTTCTCTTATGTCTCTTTGCTGCTCCACTGCTTCCTGGATCGTCTTCTGAATTTTCAGCTGATTTTCTTTTAGTTATTCAGATCTCTTTTTAGTGTAAATCGGCTTCTACATTGTATGTGGTAAAAAATGTTGGGCATGCATCTCTTGCTCATGTAGACTTCCTGCAATTTGGAGAATTGGTTTATGATTCCTCACTCGGGCTGCATCAAGAAGCACCAACCATGAGTCATAGTCCTTAAGTGTTACCAGTGTTGTTGGGTCATTATCATAAGTTTCAATGTGGATAATGCATTTTTCTTTCGTAGAGTCCATCTTGACAAAGTAGACCTACTGTTCTCCAGGACTATCTGCTGCATCTGCCCTCACCACAAGTAATCTAAAAGAAGAGAAACTAAATGCGTTATTTTTTATTACTGTTATATACAGTAAATGAATGATTCAGGAGCGTAATAGTTGTTATTTTAACAACCAATAACTTTCTTAATATTGGTTTAAAAAAAAAAGCTCTAGAAACACAGAATATGAATGTTAAGTTGAATCATAAATATCAGACATGATATTATTTCTATAAGGAAAAATTACCAGTTACATTGAAAAAAGATCATTAATTTCAGCATAAATATGCTCCTAACTAACACTGTACAATATATTAAAATATGTGATAGCTTGTTTTGAAGGCCTTTTCTTGGCCTTTATTTTGGTATATAATAAGTACTAATAATATTAATGGACTAGCTCGCAGGAGACAAAAATCACCTGTAAGTCACGCCGGAAAAAAAAATCGCATGTCATACATAAAAAACGGTTGATAACACAAGGAAGGCAAAGAGATATAGAATGCTGTCATACATTTTTGAAGACTATAGACATTGGTCTTTCAGTTAATCACTATGAGATTTCCTACCCCAAAATGGTACCAAGGGCCAAAATTTTGAGACCAGGCTCATGGACTAATGTGATTATAACGCTGCTCTTTGATATTGCATGACAACACTAGCAGTTGGACGTAATGTCAATTTTCAAACTAATCAACTGCGGGTGTCAAGTTTTGGAAATATCGTTGAAAGAATTCTTGTCATTTTCGATCTAGCAAAGGATTATGAGCTGCCAAGTTTCGTTATTAATGACAAAACCATTTTAACCCACTATGAGAATTAACGCTTATTAAAATCATGTGGTGGCCGATGCGGCAACGTCCCTGAGTGGTGAACACCAGACTTGGGTTAATGTCACTACCAAAGTCATTAGTTCCTTTGGTCGTTGCAACCTCACCATCCTTGTGAGGTAAGGATAGGGGGTTTGGGGGAGCCTATAGGTTTATCTGCTTAGCCATCAGCAGCCATTGCCTGGCCCTCCTTGGTCCTAGCTTTAGTGGGGAGGGGATTGGGTGCTGGTCAAAAGTATATATGGTCAGTCTGTAGGGCATTGTCCTGCTTGATAGGCCAATGTCACTGTCCCTTGCCTCTAACCAGATGACTCAGCAGATAGACCTATAGGCTCCCCCATAACCCTCATCCTTAACTTAGAAGGATGGTGAGTTTGCAGTGACCCAAGGAACTGAGGAGTTTGAGCGGGACTCGAATTCTGGATGCATCTAGTGTAAGAAAGAAAAGAGAGCTAGAGAGAGAGGAAAAACAGACGAGTGCGTCTCTCTCTTATAGAACAATACGCCATCAAAACTTGAGGGCCTTGATTACTATGAGATTCAGGGCCTCTGTAACACGGTTTTTTCGCAATAATTTTTTATATATGAATTTCATAAATATAACGCTTCTTCAGAATGCACATTATATCTACACATAAATTTTGACTATATTCTGCATTACGTAGGTTGAATAAACTTGGTACTTATAATGTAAAAGAGACGTTTTTTGAAGACGGGCCAACTTATTCAGAGAAAAGATTTCGAACGCACTCGTTACGTATCTTATGACGGCATTTCTTCCCTCTTTCTCGATCGATGATTGGTTATACGTAACGAAGGCTATACCTCTGCCAACAATGACACAAAAGTTTAAATAAAAGCAAAGCAGTACACCTTTATGAACTCGGAAACCTCTCCACTGATAATTGTCATAATGAACAAAACAACAAAATATGTTAATAAATACAAAAACACTTCGATTATTAGTCTAACTCCCAAAATAAGTTTCCTAAGAAATTACAGTCTACATTATAGGCCACAATCAGATTGACAAGGTGTTGGGAATAGTTGGTAATTTTCAAAAATGTAGTAGACAAGCTTGATTTGATAACAGCTATATCCAATGTCAAGCAATTTTTATTTATTGTCTATCTACCTACCTATTTACTGAAAAATAAAGAAGAAAAAATAAATAAAAAAAAAAATTCTGGCTGTAAAAACTCATTTCTTGAGTAGTTGTAAGAAGTGCTAAATGATCCTCAAGGATCCCAGCAGCTGGCCTAAACGTTTAATTCATGTATACTATCTGTGCTAGCCTAGTAATACTACTACAGTAGTATTACTAGGCTAGCACAGATACCCCACCCACATTTATGTATCGTTCCGCCATTCATAAAGTCTTTGTCATGTTTTTTCACTGTGCAATAAGCCATGGCCTCCTCAAAAATTAAGTTTAACATTAGATGATAGGTTATTTCATGAAGCTGACAAATTATGGCAACTGGGTATGTTATTGCCGATGTTGAAGCTAAAGATAAAGTATGGTATCATTCTTTCATTGCATTATCATCTTTACTACTATTTGTTTTGCTACATGTAGTAATTATTTTAAAGGATAAATGAATTATGTTAACTTTACTTCTATAAATTCCCATTAGATGTACAAAAAAACTCCTAAAACTATTCATGATTTATTCACAAAATGCAGTCATGCCCAAAACATAGCCAAAACGGTCGTACGGCCTAAGAAGAAGAAAAAAATTATATCGGATGATCCGTTGGTCTGATGGAGAGTTTAGCACAAAATGCTCATTTTAACAAAAATAGTTATATAAAGACTGTTTACATACAATCTCTCTCTTTCTCTCTTTCTCTTGGTGGCATAGTGAATAGTTAATGGAAATGTTCAAAAGCCTGAATGACATTACAAGTATTATAATAATGTTACGCTAAATACAAATCAGACCATAAACATTGGATTTAAACTAGAAACTGAAAAATACCTATTCAGGCTATAGTAAATATGGCCACGGGCTTTCTCTTGACTGTATAAAGTTGCAAGTCGTAAGACAAATGCAGTTTTGCAACCACGGGGCAATTCCAAATCCTGTTAGCCATTCTTGACTGTTATGGGTTTCAAAGCCGATGGAACAAGGTGAATGGGTGTCTGGTGGATGGGCTGGGCAAAATTTTGTCAAAAGGTGTTTACATTGCTTACGTAATGAATGTTTTCGACTCTTGGCTCGTTATCACTGGCCATGGCGTCTGCTAGATCATTTTTACTCTATAAAAATTAAAACTATCGGGTTTAGGTTATTGATAATGCTGACAAAATTTGTGTTTGGTTGTAAAATATACATATGTCAACTTTCAGCTACATCCAATGCATTGATAAGGAGCAAATTCCAAAAAACCGTGTTACAGAGGCCCTGAATCTCATAGTAGGCCATTAAAGGTTTAGAGGTAACTCATGAGTGGCGAAGGCAAGGGACAGTGTAATGCCCTAGAGACTGATCATATATCTATAATCAGCGCCCAAACCCCCTCTCCACTCAAGCTGGGACCAGGAAGGGGCAGGCAATGGCTGCTGATGATTCAACAGGTAGACCTATAGGTTTCTACAAAAGCCTTAACTCTTTGAAAGGGTTTGTGTATCGTCATGATCAGCGAAGCTGTACTAGTCAATACTAGGTTGGTTTGCTGTGAGTGATCAGACGAAACTCCCCCACCATCACCAGTCTGCACTGACCAGCGTGGTGTAGAAAACTGGCCAAACCCCAGAAATGATTTGACATGTGTGAGGCCTTTGTCCTGCAGTGGACTAGAAACAGCTACATCTGTTGTTGTTTCTCTTTCAAATTTAGCTCACAGGAGATCGCCAAGCAGGAACGTTTCCAATAGGCTACCACAAAAGAGGAAACCCTCTCTCTCTCTCTCTCTCTCTCTCTCTCTCTCTCTCTCTCTCTCTCTCTCTCTCTCTCTCTCTCTCTCTCAAACCGTCAATACCTTTTTTTACAGGGTACAAAGGACATGGATTTTCAATTTAAAGTGGGCCAAGCGTCAAGAAACCCTTTCTAGGCGTCTCAACCTTGAAGAGGAGGAACCCATAAAACAAACTAATGGTCATGTCAAGAACATATGCCAGAACCCTTCGATGCCCATTTGATAGCATGAAAGACCAAATGATTACTGTACTGCTCTTGCAGTGGTAATTACCTGCGTGGGAGGAAAGAGCCAGGCCTTAGTGGTCAAAGTTCTCTTGTTCGAGGGTACACCTCCGGCACACCATTCTGTTTCCTCATTTCCTTTCTTCACCGGGCTATTTTCCCTGTTGGAGCCTTTGGGCTTGTAGCATTTTGCTTTTACAACCGGAGTCGTAGCTTAGCTAGTAATAATAATAACAATTGGTGTGTGTTCATTTCTTAAAAAGGTTTAAAGGCCCATCATGAATAGCAGAGGCAAGGGAAAGTGACATTGGCCTCTCAAGCAGGACAGTGCACTAGAGACTGACATTATATACCTATGATCAGTGCCCAAGCACCCTCTCCACCAAAGTTAGGACCAAGGAGGGCCAGGGAATGACTGCTGATATGATAAGCACCCAAGCTCCCTCTTCACCCAAGCTAGGACCAAGGAGGGCCATGCAATGGCTGCTGATATGATCAGCGCCCAAGCAGCCTCTCCACCCAAGCTAGGACCAAGGAGGGCCATGCAATGGCTGCTGATATGATCAGCGCCCAAGCACCCTCTCCACCCAAGCTAGGACCAAGGAGGACCAGGTAATGGCTGTTGATGATTCAGCGGATAGACCCATAGGCTCCTCCAAACCCTGCATCCTTAACTCACAAGGATGGGGAAGTTGCAGCGTCCAAAGAAACTAACGAGTTTGAGCGGGACTTGAACTCCAGTCTGGCGTTCACATGTCAAAGACGTTACAACATCTGCCTTCCACAACACTAGCGTTAGTAATGGGATAATAGGAAAACACATTAGGTTTGGTAATGTTAATTATGTTGTGTCAAGAGAAGCAAAGTTTTTCCGGTACTCAACGATAGAGAACCCTCAGAGTTATTACTTAGTAAGGATTTTTCTAAAGAATATAGACGGCGTAATGGCTGTTTTTTTTTTTTTTTTTTTTTTTTTTTTTTTTTTTTCTTTTAAGGCCAAGTAGAAAAAAAGGGCTGCTTGAAATGTATTAACTGTTCTAATGGACAACAAGATAGTCATATACTGTTAATTATCTCCGCCAACATGTGTGTTTGTTTGTTTGTGTATGTTTTTTTTGTGTGTGTGTTTGTGAACACCTTTCTGGCCACATTTTTAATCTTAGTGTAGTGAAACTTACATGGATTAAGTGTTATGTAAAAAGCTGGAAAATCAAATTTTGGAAGGACAAGGTCAAAGGTCAAGCAAAATGTCCAATTAACGTAATCAGCCATAAGTTTGGTCATCGTTGTCACTGAGACATCAAACTTGGTTTATATTTGAGTGTATGAAAATCCATGCCAATTAATGCATGTTAAGATTAAAGGTCAAGGTCAAGGTCGAGAAAATCTGCCGTGGCGTAGGTCTGCGCTCTACTGAGTGCCCCTCTAGTAGATTGGTTGAAGTATTTTGAGTTTTCTGGCATCCTGACATCGAAGGTCATAGACGTTAGGTTTAAAGGTTTAACAATATAAAATACAAATGTTTGTTATTCTTTATAAAATCTTCAATATGCTAAAGTTCTTCGTACTTGAATCTCCTCAAAACAGGGAAATGTATTCCAGTCACGTACAAGTTGTAAATTGGATTCTCATGTGTGAGAAAGGCGTGAAATTTGGCAATAAATTCGTGCCAACATTCAAATTGTAAAATCGAAAAGAGGACACTGGAGATAAGACGCTTATAATATTCACCAATATCATCAAAGATGACGATAAATACGATTATTTAACAATAAAAAATCTTTTGAAGTTAATTGTTCTTCTTTGGGCTTTATTAGTACCACTGTATTGCAGGGTCAGCCGCTTGAGTTAAGTTTTCCAAATATTTCTATTCTATAAATCGTTGGCTTTATGATTATTATTATTATTAATATTATCATTATTATTGTTGTTGTTGTTGTTAGGCAAGCTACAACCCTGGTTGAAAAAGCAAAATGATAGAAATTCAAGGGCTCCAACAGGGAAAGTAGCCCAGTGAGGAAAAGATATAAGAGAATAGTAAATAGAATATATATATATATATATATATATATATATATATATATATATACATATGTATATATATACATATATATATATATATATATATATATATATATATATATATATATATATACAGTATATATATAATGAATAAGAATTGTAAAGTATTTTAAAAATATAGAATATTTTAAGATCAGTGACATTAGAATAGATTATATATATATATATATATATATATATATACATATATATACATACATATATATATGTATATATATATATATATATATATATATATATATATATATATATATATATATATATATATATATATATATATATATAAAACACGAGACTCGTGTCAACATAATTTTAAGAGCTATTTACAATTTAGCATGTTTACTCAAATACAAATCTTAATTTTGTGTTTAAATATCCATATATTTATTTAGATGGTTAAAATTTCTCCAAGAATTTAAATAATTGAGAAAATAGAATAATCTCTTAATAACGTTTAATTTTGGGTTCTAGAGAAATAGAAAGACAGGCTGAAACATATACTGTACAGGTTGGGTCTCTTCAATATTTCAATTGTATCAAACTGAAATTGGGCTTTGTTGTAACCATAGCATATTTCGGTTAGTGTGGTTTGAATTATTATTCTTTCATTAGTGTTGGGTGATGTTATATATAACACTGAAAATAATATCAATTTATATGCGCGGTATAAATATTAATTCATTGCTATAATTCGTATATTTATTGGTTTGATCCGTGTTGTATTTTTATTGTATTATTGTTTATCGCTGGGATCTCTTTGCACCATCACACGCATCTTGTTCTGTCCCACGTTGTCCCTACATTAAGGGGTCGGTTGCTTGATGCGGCCCCTCCAATGCCATTATCAAAAACGTCCTCTTCCGACAAACCTCTTCTCTGCATATCATCCTTCATCTTATTTCGCCATATAAGTCTCTGTCTCCCTCTTGATCTTCTCATCTTAATAGGTTCCTCCCAAGCCCTCCTCACTCCATCCATACTATCCATCATCAACACATGGCCAGACCATCCTAGGAGTGACACTCTTATCCCCTTTGTAATTTTGACTTCGCCTGCCATCGTTATATTAACCTTCCTGCTTCCTAAACATCCGTAAGAAGGTTCATCCCAAGCCCTCCTCACTCCATCCCCACTATCCATCTTCAACGCGTGGCCAGACCATCTTAGTGGTGACACTCTTGTCACCTCTGTAATCTTGACTATGCCTGCCATCGCTTTCTAAACCTTTCATTTTCATAATAATTCACAAGAAGGTTCCTCCCAATCCCTCCTTACTCCTTCCCCATTATACATCCTCAACACATGACCAGACCATCTCAGTCATGACACTCTTTATCAGCTCTGTAATCTTGACTACGCCTGCCATCACTATCTAAACCTTTTGCTTTATAAACATCCATAAGAAGGTTCATCCCAAGCCCTCCTCACTCCATTCCCACAATCAATCTTCATCACATGGCCAGACCATCTCATTGATGAAACGCTTATCATCTCTGTAATCTTGACTACGCCTGCCATCGTTATCTAAACCTTTCTGCTTCAGAAACATCTATTAGAATATTATCTCTTCCGTCGCTCAGCATCATCACATTTACCAACATTAAGATTGTCTTCACTAGTACTGTTTTGCTTATTTCTGTCACAGAATCCCCCCCAGTCTTCGTGGCATAATTGGTAATCACGGTGAAGAAAGTGCGAGCTATTCTCAAGGCTGAAATCCAAATCCTATTACCTCAGCTCGGCTCGAGATTTCCCACTTGGACATAACGCAATGAAAGGACTTGGGGGAGTGGAATCAAGCAAGAATAATTATGATAATTTATCTAAGGAGATCGTAACGTAGGATCTTGTGTGAACAGCAATGTAATTTTGGAAGTTAGTAACTCGGTAAATCCTTCATTCCTGTCCAATTCAAGGGGACGTTTTAATAGAACTACTTATAATTAATTTAATTTTTACAACTTTCACTGGTCATATTGGTTTTGGCTAATTTTTCATGGCCGGATACCTATCCTGCCGCCAACCCTCCCCATTTACCCGGGCTTGGGACCGGCACCAAGTTGAGGCTGGCTTGCCCCCCCCCCCCCTCAGTGGCTGGGTTTAATAGAACTATTTATGCAAATAAGAAATATATAATTGATAACTCGATGCATTTATTTGCATAAACAGACACCATATTGGCTGTAGCTTTCGAAAGCCAAAATGATTTATTGTTAATAGGTAGTTCTTGTTTCATGGAATCAATCCAGGACAAGTTTTATAAATATTTTTCAAAGATTTTCTCTGGATGAAATTTCGTATCTCGATCCTCAGTAGTCGTTTGCAGATTTGCTTGTAGCTTCGAACACGAGACACCAAACTGTTATAAACTTAAAGACGTTAATTTTAGTAAATGATTAGTAACTTTTCTCGAGAAGCCCAATAATGTTTTAAAAGTATCAATATGCCTAAAAAAAAAAAACATTACTGGGCTAATTATAGCTATAAATCAGCGTGGGTACTCCCTTGTATTCTGCCAGTAGGATATATATACTGTATGTGTGTATATATATATATATATATATATATATATATATATATATATATATATATATATATATATATATTTATATATATATATATATATATATATATATAATATATATATTTATATAAATATATATACATATATAATGTATATATAATATACAGTTTATGTATGGAGGTTTTATTTTTACTGTTACTTCTCGTGTAGTTTATTTATTTCCTCATTTCCTTTCCTCACTGGGCTATTTTTCATGTCAGAGCCCTTCTGCATATAGCATCCTGATTTTCCAATTATGGTTGTAGTTTAGGAAGTAATTTATATATATATATATATATATATATATATATATATATATATATATATTTATTTATATATATATATATATATATATATATATATATATATATATATATATATATATATATATATATATATATATATATATATATATATATATATATTTATTCGTGTGTTCGAGTGTATTCAACTATGTATGTATGTGTGTGTGTGTTTGAGGCATTTCATGGAATGAAGTCTTCGTACCCTTAAAACAGGAGCAACGTTTGAAAGACATGTCATGTCTATTGGACGAAAAATGTTTCAAGGATGCGTTGAGACATTTCTTCCTCATTTCCGTCTGAATGCATTTATCGCCACAACCTTAAAGGGAGATGGAACTCAAGCCTGGAAAAGGTTAAAAAGAAGAAGGAAAAAAGTTGGTGGTGAAGACATTTTCTCTTTCCACTTCTGTAAGCGGATCATTATTCCCCATTCTTCTATTAATATGTTTTTTTCCCATTTGTATGGGACTTTGCTTTGGCTTTGGGGTAGACCGTAGACCCGATCTTCTGCCCTGCCTGACATCGCTTAGACCCCGGGAGCGTATGTTCACGCGTTGTACCAGTCACCATTGTCCTTCCTCCCAGCAGCGAGGAGTCCCCATGTACTAGTCAAATTCAGTTTCCTTCCCTCCATTTACTTTCCATAAATTTCCTCTTGTCCTCCATCATTGGGCATCATGCATATAAATATCTTACTCCATCTCCTCTTCTTAAGTATGTTGCTGGTAAATCGTCTTTGTAAGTAAATGAAGTGAGTACTGAGGTTTTTTGCTTTTTGGTTGAGCGGTTGAGTGATGAAGTAAATGGGATATTGACTATTTTCCATATTTTTCAAGAGATCTTTACTATTTTCCTTATTTTACTAAAGACTATTGTCTTCATCGTATAGTGTATGCAATTTGAAGTTTAAAGTTTCTCTTTGTGATCTCTAATATTCTCTCTCTCTCTCTGTCTCTCTCTCTCTCTCTCTCTCTCTCTCTCTCTCTCTCTCTCTCTCTCTCTCTCTCTCTCTCTCTAATTATATACTACCTTAAATTCTGATCTAATATATAAGGGTTGTGGTGGCTCATGTGGTAGCGTCCCTGACTTGGGTTCGAATCCCGCTCAAAACTCGTTAGTTCCTTTGGTCGCTGCAACCTCATCATCCTTGTGAGCTAAGGATGGGGTATTTGGGAGATCCTATAAATATGTGCTGTCATCAGCAGGCATTGTCTGGCCCTCTTTGGTCCTAGCTTGGGTGGAGAGGGGGATTGAGCACTGATCGTTTGTATGTATGGTCAGTCTCTAGGGCATTGTCCTGCTTGATAGGGCAATGTCACTGTCCCTATCCTCTGCCATTCATGACTGGCCTTTAAACACAAATTAAGCCAATACAAAAATAATTCCTGAATTTAATTGATTGCATTAAATCTCATCGATGAATGTCTGTTTAAAGCTGATAGGTCTCTTAAGCAGAGCTAAACCCTTTGTGGAAATTGCAATGTATTTTCCCTGGAAAGAGGTTGCCACCGTATGCAAATACTATGAAAGTAGGTTCGCTTCCAGCAGCGATCTGCTTTCACTTTTAGAACATTCCGAAGTCGACAGGAAACGTTTCCCAGGGATTCTCTTGAATTGTTTTTAAAGGAAACGTTTTCCAGTGATCCTATAATTGTTTTAAAGGAAACGTTTTCCAGGGATTCTCTCAAAGGGTTTTAAAAGGAAACGTTTTCCAGTGATCCTCTTAAATTGTTTTAAAAAAAAAAACAATTCCCAGTGGTTCTCTTAAACTGTTTTAAAGGAAATGTTTCCATATAACTTTCCTAAACTGTTTTTAAAGGAAACGTTTTCCAGTGATTAAGTGTTTTTAAAGAAAACGATTTCCAGTGATTCTCTTAAATTGTTTTTAAAGAAAACGTTTTCCAGTGATTCTCCTAAATCGTTTTTAAAGGAAACGTTTCCAAGTTATTCTCTTAAACTGTTTGTAAAGGAAACGTTTCCCAGTTATTCTCTTTAACTGTTTTCAAAGGAAACGTTTTACATTTATTCTCTTAAACTGCTTTTAAAGGAAACGTTTTCCAGTTATTCTCTCGAATTACTTTTAAGGGAAACGTGTTCTAGTTATTCTTTCAAACTGTTTTCAAAGGAAACTTTTCCCCATTATTCTCTTGAACTGGTTTAAAAGGTAGTTTTAGTTTTTCCCAGTGATTCTTTTAAGCTGTTTTTAGAGAAAATGTTTCCAAGGGATTCTCTTAAACTGTTTTAAAGGAAACGTTTCCCAGTGAGTCTCTTAAACTTTTTTAAAGAAAGCGTTTCCTAGTGATTCTTTTAAAACTTTTTTAAAGGACACTTTTACCAGTGATTCTCTTAACTGTTTTTAAGGAAAACGTTTCTTAAACTGTTGTTAATATATTTTATTTTTTTCTAGCATACCCTGAGCCTAACTTTACTGAAATGGTTTGATATTTTACGTACATACATACACGCGTACACACACACACACACACACACACATATATATATATATATATATATATATATATATATATATATGTATGTATGTATGTATGTATGTATATATATATATATATATATATATATATATATATATATATATATATATATATATATATATATATATATATATATATATATATATACATACAATGGCAAAAGCCTATTCTTGTATTATTATTTATGTTGAGGTTTAACAAAAAGTAGTATTTAATCTCTTCGAATTTTGAATTTTTGCAGTTCTCATTTGTGTTCATTTTGTAATGAGTGCTATCTATATCTATGAATAACCAATCGTATATTTACACCAATTGATTAGTTATTCCACAGCCATTGGCTATGAATAAAAACTTTGTTTTATTAGTTGTTTTTGTATTTCGTGTTATATAGTGGGTGGCACTTTCGAAATTAATAATGCTTTTAGATTAAAGCTAAATCTATTTCCGACGGGCAAAACAAATTGTTCGTTGGTTAGAGAGAGAGAGAGAGAGAGAGAGAGAGAGAGAGAGAGAGAGAGAGAGAGAGAGAGAGAGAACCATAAAGACTGGAATATACTCCTATCCGGAGATTTTAACTTTCCTTTCGTGGATTGGAAAGAACGGATAGAAGAAAGTGGTTGTATGTATACATATAAAAAAGATAGTAATAGTAGCGCAGATAGATAAGAGGCAATTTGAAAAGCTTCAAGATATGCTATTAGAACATAATATGCAACAAATAAACCACATTCCAACAAGAAAGGAAAATGTCCTAGATCTAGTATTTGTGAATGAGGTGAATTATGTTAAAGAAATAATAGTGTATAACACGGGAATTTCAGACCACAATGTCATAGAATTGATAGTTCATTCCAAAGCAAGTGATCACAGAATTAATAAAAGCACAAAACTTTGGGAAGGATATGGAAAATATAACTTTTACAGTAAGAATATAAAATGGTCAGAAATAAATGAAGAACTGAATAAAGAATGGAAAAATGTATTTATAAGTGATAATATACAGGTAATTACGGATATACTGTACAAAATACTGGAGAAAATTGTTGAAAAATATGTACCGAAAAAAAAACAATAAACAAAAGACGTGCATACCAAGAGACAGAAGAATCTTATTTCAGAAAATTAAAAAGTGGAAGAAAAATCTTGCAAAAGAAAAAAATGTGTGGAAAATGAGGGAAATAAAATGTAAGATAGAAAATGCAGAACAAAAGATTATACAGTCGAAAGAAAATGAAAAAAGGGACTTAGAAGAAAGGACACTTCAAAATATAAAAAGAAACCCCAAAGTACTTTACTCCTATGCAAAAAAGATGAATAAAAGGAGAATAGAAATAGGCCCTCTAAGAATTGAAGGACGGCTAACGAATGAAGAAAAGGAAATATGCAACATATTAGCAGAAAAATATAAGAGTGAGTTCACGCCAAGAATTGCGAATGAGAATAATGAAACAGAAATGAGAGAAGAAAATGTTGAATATCTAACGGATATAGATATTAATGAAGCAGATATTGTCACGGCTATAAACGAAATTAAAAATGGATCGGCAGCCGGACCAGATGGAGTTCCAGCGATTTTGTTAAAAAAACTGCAAACACTATCGCGAAGCCACTTGCAATACTGCTAAGACAGAGTATAGATATGAGCGAGATATATGTTAAACATAAATTAGCTTATATAACCCCTATCTTCAAAAGTGGATCAAGACTAGAGGCAAGCAATTATAGACCTGTTAGTCTAACATCACATATTATGAAAGTGTATGAGAGGGTAATAAAAAAGAAAATGATGAACCATTTGGTCAAAAATAATTTGTTTAATATGGGTCAACACGGTTTCGTACCTGGAAAAAGTACACAGACCC
>NC_090727.1:75277683-75290183 GCF_036898095.1 Palaemon carinicauda | reverse complement strand
AAGGTCAAAATAACTTCTTATTACCTCCGCCAACAAAGTTGGAAGGAGGTTACGTTTTCGACCCTGTTTGTGTGTGTGTTTGTGAACAGCTTCCTGGCCACAACTTTAATCGTAGAGTAATGAAACTTTCAGGGATTAACTATTATGGAAAAAGCTGGAGATGATTAAATTTTGGAAGGTCAAAGTCAAAGGTTAAGGTAACGGTCAAGCAAAATTTCCATTTCACGTAATCAGCCATAGGTCTGGCCATCTTTGTTACAGAGACTTCAAACTTGGTTCATATTTGAGTGTATGAAAATCCACGCCAATTAACACATGTTAAGGTCAAAGGTGAAGGTCAAGGTCAAGAAAAATGTCCAATTCACGTAGTCAACCATAAGTTTGGACATCGTTGTCGCAGACTTCAAACTTGGTTCATATTTGAGTGTATGAAAATCCACTCCAAGTAATACATATTAAGGTCAAAGGTCAAGGTCGAGCAAAAGTCCAAGAAATAAGAAATATGAAGAATTTTAATTTTTCATTTTGTTAATGAAAACTTCATTGAATTATGAAGAATTTGATTTTTTTTTTTTTATTAAAAACTCCTCTTAATTATGAAGTTTTTTCGTTTTTAACTTTTTATTAATAACTCCCTTGAATTAAGAAGACTGATCTTTAAATGTATTATTAAAAACTCCCTTGAAATATGAAGAATTAGAATTTTTCACTTGTATTAAAAATTCCAAACTCCCTTGAATTAACTCTTACCCGCGAAAGAGCTACTATCATTCATGATAATACAAATATTTACTGGATAACAATATGGATTCCATAGCATTTCCGCCTCTTCCAATACCTATTATTCTCATTAGCTATTCATTTAAGGTTTAAAGGCCGCTTCTGAATGACAGAGGGAAGGGACAGTGACACTGCCCTATCAAGCAGGACAATGCCCTAGAAACTGACCATATATACATATGATCAGCGCCCAAGCCCCCTCTCCACTCAAGCCAGGACAAGGAAGACCAGGCAATGGCTCCTGATGTCTCAGTAGATAGACCTACAGGCTCCCCCAAACCCCCCATCCTTAGCTCACAAGGACGGTGAGGTTGCAACCACCAAAGTAACTAACGAGTTTGAGTGGGACTCGAATTCCAGTCTGGCGTTCACCAGTCAGGGACGTTGCCACATAAATATACGAAAAAATCTTTGATTCCTAGATCTCTTTCATTAATTCTTATTTTTCATCCAGGGTTTAGGATAATTGCTAAGATACAAAATATTTGATAAAATCCCATATAAAAAAAGACTTTCCTTCCTTACGGTCATATGTTACGACTACTAAGAAGAACATTGTCGAAACTTAGCCCTTGCTACACCCAGTACTCAGTCCTTATTCCTTTCATCTCACATAGAAAAATATTACTTTTTGAGATATTTGTTCATGCATTTCTTATGAAGAAATGGGGGACGAAAGCTATTTTTCTTCACGGAAGAAAAATCTCTTGGATTCTTTTCTCCTCTACTCTCTGCTCTAGGTCCTTTTTAGTATACCTCTTCCTTTGTCCGTACTTATGCCTCCTTTGTCCGTACTTGCACTGTTTTTTAAGATTTTCGTTTGCATATTACACATAAGAACGCGCATTGAGGAGAGCGCTTTCAAGGAAATTTCGGCCGCGTCCATCGAGATGGTAATATTACGAGGAAGAGGATAGCTTGTGTTGGATACAAAGAGGATGGTGGTGATTATTATTATTATTATTATTATCATTATTATTATTATTATTATTATTATTATTATTAATTGCTAAGCTACAACCCTGGTTGGAAAGCAGGATGCTATAAGTCCAGGGGCTCCAACAGGGGAAAATAGCCCAGTGAGGAAAGGAAATAAGGAAAAATAGAATATTTTGAGAACATTAATAACATTAAAATAAATATCTCCTATATAAACTATAAAAACTTTAACAAAACAAGAGGAAGAGAAATGAGATAGAATAGGGTGCCCGAGTGTACCCTCAAGCAAGAAGTAAACCTCCGATGGGAAGTTTAATATTAAAGGTCCAAACTCATGGCTGATTACGTGAATTGGACATTTTACTTGAACTTTGACCTTGACTTTCCAAAATGTAATCATTTCCAGCTTTTAATATAACAGTTAATCCATGCAAGTTTCATTACTCTACGATTAAAATCGTGTCCAGGAAGCTGTTCACAAACAAACACACAAACAGCGGGTAAAACTTAACCCCCTTCCAACTTCGTTGGCGAAGTTAATAAGAGGTCATCGAATGACCTAAATAGAATGAAAATAAATTATTTTTTTCATTTTAGAAATGATTTAGTGACTTACTTCCTTTTTTTCCCCAGCATAAAACTATATATCAGGATTTATAATGTAGGTTAAAACATCAAAGGCTTTTTCGTGTATTGAATAACAATGAAATTATATGATATAATATGATAATATGTATAATTTTCAAATATATCTCTGACCTAGTATTGGAAAACAAATATTCTGTTTTTAAAAATGGTTTTTGAATCACATAGTATTTAGGGCATTATTTGATTTGTATATTTATTAGTGTTGGTTGTTCGACAAACAAATTTTATTTTATTTTCAAGGGGCTGTTAGTGAAATATAATAATTATTTTCTTTACATATTATTTTCAAAGTAAGAGGGTCAATATCATGGACTGGATTTACTAAGCTATGTCTGCCATTAATCTTCGAGTACTGGATAACGATCTCTCTCTCTCTCTCTCTCTCTCTCTCTCTCTCTCTCTCTCTCTCTCATTTCATCAGGTTTATTTCTTACTTCAATCTTATTATTACTTTCCTGGAAATTATTTTGATTATATATTTAAGGCAGTAAATAACATTTATTTAAAGTCAAGGAAAGTCATTGTGTTGGTTTCTGTTATTAGAACATATTAAAAAAAATTGATTATATAATTAACAGATTTGAGTCTGATTTTGCGAATGTGCTAATGTATCCATGAAAATCCGATATTTCTTAAATTTTATTTTGCTGATAGTTTAGTGGAAAGGAGAAAAATTTCCATGTTTATTAATTCAAGCTATTTAATTTGGACATTTAACACATTCCATAAAAATATTGCAATAACTATTGACGTGTAAAGTATGTGGTTGTGGTGGCCTGGTGGTAGCGTCCTTTCCTGGTGGTTACCAGATTGGGGTTCGAATCCCGCTCAAACTCGATAAGTTCCTCTGGTCGCTGCAACCTCACCATCCTTGTGAGCTAAGAAGGGGGTGGTTTGGGGGATCCTATAGGTCTATCTGCTGAGTCACCAGCAGTCATTACCTGGCTCTCCTTGGTCTTAGCTTGGAGAGGGCTGGGCGCATATAATATGTAATATGGTCAGTCTCTAGGGCATTGTCCTGCTTGATAGGGCAATGTCACTGTCCCTAGCCTCCGCCATTCATGAGTGGCCTTTAAACCTTTAGACCATTATATTGAGGGTCATTGTATACTTTTCTACTACACTATAGAGCAGTTTCCGTTGTTGTTCAGGGGGAGATTTTCAATTACCTCTATAAAGTTTACTTTACTTTAAGGTTGTTTTGCTGGTCCTATACAGCAGGGAAACCCTACTCTCTACAGGACCTCCACAATTTTATCATATTCATTCGAAAGCATTCGACTTTTCACACTGCATACTACTCGGTTATTGTTAAATCGTCACTATCGAAGCACTCGGAGAACAAGAGTCTTCGATTTCCTCTTGAAAGTCTTAATATCTTCAATCATTCGGATGTCTCGTGGGAGCCTATTGTATAGTCTCGGGGCCGCATATTTGAAGACTCTAGAGCATATAGTAGACATATATCTAGGTTCCAATAATTTGAAACCATCTGTAACTATTCTCGTGAAAGGACGATTTGTTGCCTTATTATTATTATTATTATTATTATTTATTATTATTATTATTATTATTATTATTATTATTATTATTATTATTATTATTATTATTATTACTTTCTAATATTTGTATTTTTTGTTTGGTTGTTAATTTCCTTCTTTTTGTTTTAACTGTTAATTTCTCCTGCAATGATGTTTGCACATTTTAAATGATAATTATGATGCAATGAATAATAATAATAATAATAATAATAATAATAATAATAATAATAATAATAATAATAATAATAATAATAATAATAATAACTTTTTTATACTATCCTGTTAAAGTATAATAAGTAATTTCTTGAATTACAGAGTTCAACTGAGTTTCTTGTGTTTACTGTTTTAACCCTTAACCCTTCAATATTCAGTGAACATAATAATTAAAATCTCTTTCAAGATCGAATACAAATTGAGTCTTCACTACTGACCTTAGTGACTTCCTGTGATCCATATATGTAGATATCTTAGAGAGAGAGAGAGAGAGAGAGAGAGAGAGAGAGAGAGAGAGCAGTCTGTCTTTGAATTTATAGAGCAACAAATTACCAATGTTATTTCTCTACCTTTTGCTCAACCATGACCTTGACCTTTGACCTTAACATGTACTAATTGGCGTGGAGTTTCATACTCTCAAATATGAACAAGTTTAAAGTGTCTGTGACAACGATGTCCAAACTTATGGCTGATTACGTGAATTGGACATTTTGCTAGACCGTGACCTTGACCTTTGACCTTGACCTTCCAAAATTAAACCATATCCAGCTTTTCACATAACAGTTAATCCCTGAAAGTTTCATTGCTCTACGATTAAAACTGTGGTCAGGAAGCTGTTCAAAAACACAACACACAAACAGGGGGTAAAACATAACCTTCAAACTTTGTTGCCGGGGGTTTTTAAATCATATAATCTAACATAACCTGTTCATGACTTGACCTCTTTGGCGTGGAAGATTTGCGTGTTAATAGGTTTTTCATTTCTTGTTTATTTCCTCGTCTGTGATTTTTTTTTGTTAATTTCCAGAACACACCCTGGACAGTTGCACGCGAGAATGTCGAGACTTTTAATTTCTCTAGTTTTTCTACCAGGCATTTCGACAAAATAGCCCTTCCTCACTTAGCTAGTTACCTCGTAATTGGCTCTCTCTCTCTCTCTCTCTCTCTCTCTCTCTCTCTCTCTCTCATAATATATCGCTTGAAAACTAATGTGTATACCTACAATATCCTGAACTCTCTCTCTCTCTCTCTCTCTCTCTCTCTCTCAATATTTTGCTTGAAAATTAATGTGTATACCTACAATATCCTGAACTCTCTCTCTCTCTCTCTCTCTCTCTCTCTCGCAGACACATTATTCTGTATTGACCAGTTTAACATGATGCTCATCTTGAAATCTTTTAATTTGTATACCTAAAATATCCTGAACGCACTCTCTCTCTCTCTCTCTCTCTCTCTCTCTCTCTCTCTCTCAATATTTTGCTTGAAAACTAATGTGTATGCCTACAATATCCTGAACTCTCTCTCTCTCTCTCTCTCTCTCTCTCTCTCTCTCTCTCTCGCTTATAATATATATTGCTTGAAAACTATTGTGTATGCCTACAATAACCTGAACTCTCTCTCTCTCTCTCTCTCTCTCTCTCTCTCTCTCTCAAATATCTTACTCTTTATTTTGAACTTTTGACACATTAACTGCTGGATGCTTTGCATAATGCTCTTCTAGGATGTTTATGACCAAAGTTGTAATGAGGTTATTTTAAAAGAAAAAGGGAGAAAACCTATAGTCCATTTCTTTAGCGATGCATATTTGCACCGACTCGCGGCGGTGCCCTTTTAGCTCGGAAAAGTTTCCTGATCGCTGATTGGTTAGAATGATCTTGTCCAACCAATCAGCTATCCGGAAACTTTTCCGAGCTAAAAGGGCACCGCTGCGAGTCGGTGCAAATATGCATCGCTAAAAAGAAATGGACTGTAGCTGAAACTCGCATGCTTTCATGTTGGGTGTTCAGGCAAAGTTTGTATAGTTATATTTGAAAGTTAGATGTGGAATGTGTTGATATTGTGATATCGGTGATGGAAATATTCGATAGGACACTACCCTATAGTTTTGCACTTGTGTTTTCATTGTGCATTGATTCTCTCTCTCTCTCTCTCTCTCTCTCTCTCTCTCTCTCTAAGATTAATTTCAAGTAATTCCCAATATTGGTCTGACATTTAAGCTGAAGCTAGTATTTTCCTCTCATGGCTGTCAGGTATAATTGTTTTCACCAAGTTCACCCTTAAACGATTGCAGGATATACAGCCCTTTGATAAATTTCAGCCTTCCTCTCCCGAAAAAAAAAAAATCAATTTATTGTAATGGTAAAAAGTAAGAAGACTATTTCGTTTTCAATTTACTTTCCATTCATCCTCTTTGGTATCTATTTATAGCATGTACTGTAATATTTATAAACTTTTCAAGTCTACTTGGCACGCTTTCTCTCCATCGTCGACAAATTTGGTATTCACGTATGATTATACTTTAATGTCACTTTTCTTCCTAGGGGGGGGGGGGGGGTTTAAGTGTTTACAGGGGACGCATTTACACATATTTATTACTATTCTTCCTTTTTCATTTGCTCTAACCAGTTGTGCTTAACATACACTGTTAAAAATTTGCCGTTAAAAAACGATAAAAAATAAAGGCATTGACCCGTTTTAAAAGCTGATATATTGACCGTAAAGTAGTGATATTGCTGTCACCAATTCATAAACGATAATATCAAAGTAGGGTAAAATTACGGTCGCCTGTATTTTACTGAAATACGGCTGAGAACAGTATATTTTTTACGGAGAATTTTCCAATTAGAATTAGTTTTTTTTTAACAGTGTATTCTTCCTTTTTTTTATTTGCTCTTAGCAGCCGTGCCTAATATATCTTTAATTATTGTTGTACCTTTTTTTATATTTTGTTAGTCTACTGGAATTCCTTTATTAACTTACTGCATAGATACGTCATATCTTTGATATGCATCAATATTCATGTGTATAACGCAAAAGTTATTTTTGAGTGAATGTGGTTAATTTCACTGTAATTGCCTCGCCTCTGTAGGAGTTATGCAATAATAAGCTACAGCAATACAGGAAGTACATGTTTAAAGGTTTAAGGTTTAAAGCCCAACTCATGAATGGTAGAGGCAATGGACAGTGACATTACCCTATCAAGCAGGACAATGCCCTTGAGACTGACCATATATGTATATGATCAGCCCCCAAGCCCACTCTTCACACAAGCTAGGACCAAGGAGGGCCAGGCAATTGCTACTGATGACTCGGCAGATAGACCTATAGGTCTCCTCCTAACCCCAAATCCTTAACTCACAAGGATGGTGAGGTTGCAGCGACCAAAGAAACTAACGATTTTTGAGCGAGACTCGAACCCCAGTCTGGCGATCGCCAGTCAGGGACGTTACCACATTTTCTTATGTTTTATGCAAGGTCCTTTAAATATATTTTAACTTAAAGGACCTTGGTTTTATGCAAGTTCCTTTAAATATATTTAACTTAAAGGACCTTGGTTTTTATGCAAGTTCCTTTAAATATATTTACCTTAAAGAACCTTGGTTTTATGCAAGGTCCTTTAAATATATTTAACTTAAAGGACCTTGGTTTTATGCAAGTTCCTTTAAATATATTTAACTTAAAGGACCTTGGTTTTATGCAAGTTCCTTTAAATATATTTACCTTAAAGAACCTTGGTTTTATGCAAGGTCCTTTAAATATATTTAACTTAAAGGACCTTGGTTTTATGCAAGTTCCTTTAAATATATTTAACTTTAAGGACCTTGGTTTTATGCAAGGGGCCTTTAAATATATTTAACTTAAAGGACCTTGGTTTTATGCAAGTTCCTTTAAAATATATTTAACTTAAAGGACCTTGGTTTTATGCAAGTTCCTTTAAATATATTTACCTTAAAGAACCTTGGTTTTATGCAAGGTCCTTTAAATATATTTAACTTAAAGGACCCTTGGTTTTATGCAAGTTCCTTTAAATATATTTAACTTTAAGGACCTTGGTTTTATGCAAGGGCCTTTAAATACATTTAACTTAAAGGACCTTGGTTTTATGCAAGTTCCTTTAAATATATTTAACTTAAAGGACCTTGGTTTTATGCAAGTTCCTTTAAATATATTTAACTTTAAGGACCTTGGTTTTATGCAAGGGCCTTCTAAATATATTTTAAAGGACCTTGGTTTCATGCAGAAGCAACTAGGACCGGTAATTTGGGGGTTCCAAGGCCGAAGAGAGTGGGGAGACCCAATTCTGGGGAAAATGGTGCATGCAGGAACCAAGAAAATTCAATTAGTCCTTTACATCCAGGTCGCTTTCACATTTATGTGCCATTGTTGACTTCCGTTTATGTTAAAATAGCGTATGCGACCCCTCAAATAATGACAGTTAAATATTTACATAGGTATACACATACACAAAAACACACATTCAACCCTTTCCCCCGGTTCGCCAGGGTATGACTATCCCCCCTTACCCCTACCAGATGGATTGGGAGAGACCGTGTAGTTATACTTCTGGCAATGCCGCTGAACGTGACGGGAAATAGTATATATATAATATATATATATATATATATATTATCTATATAATATTATATATATATATATTACATATATATAGCTAGATAGATAGATAGATAAATAGATAAATAGATAGATAGATAGATAGATAGATAGCGAGACACTTGCTCTTTAATAGCGCTAGAATTCCTTATGGATTTTCCATCATTAAAATATTCAAAGGATCTCTAGCAGTAATTTTTCTGTCTAATTTTATCGATCTCTGGAAAATCATATTTTTATTTACCCCTTAGACATTCAACTTTATATTCCTGGAGAATTGAAAAAACCCCCGTTTAACCTTTGCTATTATTGGGGAGAACGGGAAATGTGAGGGTAATCCGTTGGGAATTAAGGAATCAAAATAAATATTTGCCCATAGAAAATATATGGTGTATGACACAGTAGGGAGCGCGGGTGGGCGGGGGTGGGTGGGGGGGGGGGGGGCAATTAGATTTATCGATTCTCTCTCTCTCTCTCTCTCACTCTCCTCTCTCTCTCTCTCTCTCTCTAACTTAAGATTTATTAAATGTTCTCTTGAATCCAAGGAATCTCTCTCTCTCCTCTCTCTCTCTCTCTCTCTCTCTCTCTCTCTCTTGTAATTTAAATCCTATTATATGTTCTCATGAATCCAAGGAATTTCTCTCTCTCTCTCTCTCTCTCTCTCTCTCCTCTCTCTCTCTCTCTCTCTCTAATTCAGTTTTATTATTCATAATCTGCTTTGAATTAAAGAGGATGATGTTGAGGCTTGATTTTAGCTGATAATGAACGGTATGTGTATTTATAAATGTCCATAGATAATTAGTTGTTTTGCTGGGAACTTTGATAATGTTATACAGAGAGAGAGAGAGAGAGAGATGAGAGAGAGAGAGAGAGAGAGAGATTGGAATCTTGCGTCTTAAACCCTGTCGGAAAAGAATGTAGAAAAAAACTTAGTCGAAATTAGCGGGTGCAGCAAGAACAAAATAAATTGTTTTAAAACCAAAAATAAAAAAGAAAAAAATCTCAATATAAAAACAAAGTATGAAAAAGCAAATGGAAATTATTTTCATGAGCTCAATATCTGGTGATTTATTGTTAGAATAAAAAGGCAAAAAATAAACTTTAGAGAATAAAATAAAAGGCTGCCTAGAAGCTTTCTGGCCAGGCAAGAATAAGCTCTGTACTGCCCACTTAGCAATAACGACTTAAAGAACAAATTGGAAGCCTTGAGGGAAACAGAGGAGTGAATAGAAACTGAAGAAACAAGAAAGAGAAAGAAGGAAAACGTAAATTGGAGTTGTTTGTGAGCAAGAAAATGGAACGAGGCCGACTTATAAATTTTCGTTTTGATATTTTACGGTAAAGAATTAGTTTTCGTTTTGATATTTTTACGGTAAAGACATAGTTTTCGTTTTGATATTTTACGGGAAAGACTTAAATTTTCGTTTTGATTTTTTTCGTGAAGGACTTAAATTTTCGTTTTGATATGTTACGGGAAAGACTTAAATTTTCGTTTTGATTTTTTCGTGAAGGACTTAAATTTTCGTTTTGATATTTTACGGGAAAGACTTAAATTTTCGTTTTGATTTTTTTCGTGAAGGACTTAAATTTTCGTTTTTGATTTTTTACGAGCACTTAAATTTTAATTTTGATTATATATATATATATATATATATATATATGTAATATATATATTATATATATATATATATATAGATATATATATATATTATATATATATGTCGTGTGTGTGAGAGAGAGAGAGAGAGAGAGAGAGGAGAGAGAGAGAGAGATTATGTATATACACATGCGCAAGCGTATGCAGAAACGTTATTAATGATACAACTTACAATAACGTTTATTTGCAAACCATTTTACCAAAGTTTGTTAATTGATTAAGTATATTTGAATCCAATTTATCGGTATTACTGCCAATGGATTCGAAACGATAAACATTTCATATGAGTTTTCCAAGTTTAATATTTTCATAAACATTGCAGGCAGCTTTCGTTATGAATATGTCATTGCATGAATTAAGAAAAAAAAAACCAAAACAAAGGGAAATTAAACAAGTTAATCTTCTGCGTTATTAGTAATGTCTTTCCAATTTTGTAGCTGGTTTTTGGGGAATTATAATTTTAGGAGGGATTTTAGTTTTTTTCGTTATGCTGTGTTGTGGAGAATAGATTAATTTTCGTTGACTGATTTACGTATATGATTCATTTTGGTCTGGAATCTTTCGCTTGTAGTTAATTGCTTTGTAGACGAAATAAACTACATTGTTGAAAATTTGCATTAGAAAAACCGTAAAAGTCTTGCAACATTTATTCCAGGATTTTTACCGTTTTAAAAACGGTTTTATTGAGGTAAAAGAGTTATATTACGGTAATCAACCCAGTAAAAAATAATAACAAAGTAAGGTAAAATTACGGTTCGCCTGTATTTTACCGAAATGCGGTTGAGAGAACAGGTATATGTTTACGGAGAATTTCCGATCAAAATTACGAGTTTTTACTAACTTGGTACATAATTTAATTTCCATTAGATAAGTTCAATAAGTGTCCAGACTGCTACAATTTTCAATTGCAATATGTTTCTTTTATAGAGGAATAAAGGAACTAATGTCACTCATTACTTTGAAAATAATGATTAATTTCAAACCATCATCCTAGTGACAATTACAGAGGTGATAAGATTGTCACGACTGAGATGGTGGGGACATGTGTTGAGAATGGATGATGGGGAGGGAGTAAGGAGGGCTTGGGAGGAACTTGTTATTGTGGAAAGATCAAGAGGGAGGCGGAGAATTAAATGGCGAGATAAGATGAAGGATGATATGGAGAGAAGTTTGTTGGAAGAGGATGCCTTGGGTAGAAGGCATTGGAGAGGGCGCATCGGGCAACCGACCCTTTAATGTAGGGATAGCAGTGGGAAAGAAGTAGAAGAAGAGAGAGAGAGAGAGAGAGAGAGAGAGAGATGAGAGAGAGAGAGAGAGAGATAAGATGAAGGATGATATGGAGAAAATGAGTTTGGGTGGAAAATTATGCTTTTTTGTAGAAGAAGAAGAAGAAGGAGAGAGAGAGAGAGAGAGAGAGAGAGAGAGAGAGAGATAAGATGAAGGATGATATGGAGAAAAGGAGTTTGTTGGAAAATGATGCTTTTTGTAGAAGAAGAAGAAGAAGAAGAAGAGAGAGAGAGAGAGAGAGGAGAGAGAGAGGAGAGAGAGAGAGAGAGAGAGAGAGGATATGGAGAAAAGGAGTTTGGTGGAAAATGTTGCTTTTTGTAGAAGAAGAAGAAGAAGAAGAAGAAGGAGAGAGAGAGAGAGAGAGAGAGAGAGAGAGAGAGAGAGAGAGAGAGAGAAGGGATGATATGGAGAAAAAGGGGTTTGGTGGAAAATGATGCTATTTGTTGAAGAAGAAGAAGAAGGAGAGAGAGAGAGAGAGAGAGAGAGAGAGAGAGAGAGAGAGAGAGAGAGATAATTTGGATGGTGAGATAAGATGAAGAATTTGAAGAATCACATGATAGAAGAGGGTTTGCTGGAGGAGTATGCCATTGATAGAAGGGATTGGAGAGGGCGCAATCAGGCGACCAACCCCTATAACCGCTCTTCCCCCCTTTCTCCTATCTGCTGCCATCTCACTTTCAGTCCTTCCTCCTTGGCTTTATGAAATTGATCAGACGAGTCTTCAACTTTTGCTTTCGGGCCCAATGCCAAGGAACTCGGGAGGAAGTCCGGGCCATCTTGAGACCCCCCGAAACTTTTCAATGTGATTGACTTTAAGTTTCTTCTGTCTCTCGAGTCAGCTCGGAGGATATGTATTCTCTCTCTCTCTCTTCTCCTCTCTCTCTCTCTCTCTCTCCTCTCTCTCTCTCTCTCTATCTCTCTCTCTCTACAAGTGCAATAAACACATATATAATTTACTCAGCCCCCACACGCACACAGCACAATGCACGCGCGCGTGCGCACACACACATACACACACACACACCGCACATGCATGCGCGCAT
>NC_090727.1:75267683-75272683 GCF_036898095.1 Palaemon carinicauda | reverse complement strand
TGTCAAAAATCGCATGCACTTGCTGTCAAAAATCGCATGCACTTGCTGTCAAAAATCGCATGCACGTGCTGTCAAAAATCGCATGCACTTGCTGTCAAAAATCGCATGCACTTGCTGTCAAAAATCGCATGCACTTGCTGTCAAAAATCGCATGCACTTGCTGTCAAAAATCGCATGCACGTGCTGTCAAAAATCGCATGCACTTGCTGTCAAAAATCGCATGCACTTGCTGTCAAAAATCGCATGCACGTGCTGTCAAAAATCGCATGCACGTGCTGTCAAAAATCGCATGCACGTGCTGTCAAAAATCGCATGCACTTGCTGTCAAAAATCGCATGCACGTGCTGTCAAAAATCGCATGCACGTGCTGTCAAAAATCGCATGCACTTGCTGTCAAAAATCGCATGCACTTGCTGTCAAAAATCGCATGCACGTGCTGTCAAAAATCGCATGCACGTGCTGTCAAAAATCGCATGCACGTGCTGTCAAAAATCGCATGCACTTGCTGTCAAAAATCGCATGCACTTGCTGTCAAAAATCGCATGCACGTGCTGTCAAAAATCGCATGCACTTGCTGTCAAAAATTGCATGCACTTGCTGTCAAAAATCGCATGCACTTGCTGTCAAAAATCGCATGCACGTGCTGTCAAAAATCGCATGCACTTGCTGTCAAAAATCGCATGCACGTGCTGTCAAAAATCGCATGCACGTGCTGTCAAAAATCGCATGCACGTGCTGTCAAAAATCGCATGCACGTGCTGTCAAAAATCGCATGCACTTGCTGTCAAAAATCGCATGCACTTGCTGTCAAAAATCGCATGCACGTGCTGTCAAAAATCGCATGCACTTGCTGTCAAAAATCGCATGCACGTGCTGTCAAAAATCGCATGCACGTGCTGTCAAAAATCGCATGCACTTGCTGTCAAAAATCGCATGCACTTGCTGTCAAAAATCGCATGCACTTGCTGTCAAAAATCGCATGCACGTGCTGTCAAAAATCGCATGCACTTGCTGTCAAAAATCGCATGCACGTGCTGTCAAAAATCGCATGCACTTGCTGTCAAAAATCGCATGCACGTGCTGTCAAAAATCGCATGCACGTGCTGTCAAAAATCGCATGCACTTGCTGTCAAAAATCGCATGCACTTGCTGTCAAAAATCGCATGCACGTGCTGTCAAAAATCGCATGCACTTGCTGTCAAAAATCGCATGCACGTGCTGTCAAAAATCGCATGCACGTGCTGTCAAAAATCGCATGCACGTGCTGTCAAAAATCGCATGCACGTGCTGTCAAAAATCGCATGCACGTGCTGTCAAAAATCGCATGCACTTGCTGTCAAAAATCGCATGCACGTGCTGTCAAAAATCGCATGCACTTGCTGTCAAAAATCGCATGCACTTGCTGTCAAAAATCGCATGCACGTGCTGTCAAAAATCGCATGCACTTGCTGTCAAAAATCGCATGCACTTGCTGTCAAAAATCGCATGCACGTGCTGTCAAAAATCGCATGCACGTGCTGTCAAAAATCGCATGCACTTGCTGTCAAAAATCGCATGCACTTGCTGTCAAAAATCGCATGCACTTGCTGTCAAAAATCGCATGCACGTGCTGTCAAAAATCGCATGCACGTGCTGTCAAAAATCGCATGCACGTGCTGTCAAAAATCGCATGCACGTGCTGTCAAAAATCGCATGCACGTGCTGTCAAAAATCGCATGCACGTGCTGTCAAAAATCGCATGCACTTGCTGTCAAAAATCGCATGCACGTGCTGTCAAAAATCGCATGCACTTGCTGTCAAAAATCGCATGCACTTGCTGTCAAAAATCGCATGCACGTGCTGTCAAAAATCGCATGCACGTGCTGTCAAAACTCGCATACACGAAGCACGCGCTCTGTCAAAAACTGCATACACGTGTCGTCTTTCACTGCAAGGTTATTTTTAAAGAAAACAAGTAACGAGGCTTATTACTCCTGCGTTCGTAATACTTATGATCTGTTGGAAGATGATCCTGAACCCACTCATCAGTAATTGGCGTGCGTAAGTTCTAAAATTGTGGCCATTATCCCAGTTGAAATTCTGCGGTCTCCAAAATTAGGATATCCAGAGTTCACTCTTGAATGACGTACTAATATTCTTTTATATTCATAGAAGTGACCTTTTTAATATATATTTTAATGTATATATATATATATATATATATATATATATAATTATACTATTCATAGAAATTTACTGCCATTTGGTCTTAGGCTATCCTAGGATAGTTGAATCTCACTTTTGTGAATGTTTTTTTGTCTGTTCAAAGAACTCTAATTCAACTACATGGAATTCTTTCTTGAATGTTGTATAACGGGACTTTTTCCTTTTCCCTCCACTTAGAACGCCTTCCTTATATATTATTATTCAGTTGTAACTGGTAATACGAGAATGCAGTGTGTGCACACTACAGCATTAGCCCACAAGAATAATAATTTATGCTATATATTTTTGTATTTTCCATGTTTTTTCCCAACTTTCTTCTTGAAAGGATATGTACAAAGAGAAAAAAGAAAACAATTTTCCGATTTTAGAGAGAGAGAGAGAGAGAGAGAGAGAGAGAGAGAGAGAGAGAGAGAGAGAGAGTCAATTTCCGCCCCACTGACATTTCTATTCGTTTCCCTAAGAGACCCTCTTAAGCCAGAGGGTTCAAACTCTATCTCCGAACATGGTAATTTCCAAAAACTGAGGAATATGATGAAGAAAAACAGTCCAAAGTAGAGTTAGGATTTGAGTTTAGAGGGATGACCTCTTCGAGAGAGAGAGAGAGAGAGAGAGAGAGAGAGAGAGAGAGAGAGAGTTATAAATTGTACTTCCAAGTTAGGAGCTTATTTCAATCTCTTCTTCGGTAATTTTTATTTTACCATGTTTTCGGTTGCGTGCATAATAGCAGCAAGTAGAAATGAACCATATTGTGTTAAGTTCCCAAGCCTCATAAAAATCGCTCGAAATGTCGTAAGTTATCACATTCATCAAAGTACACAGTAGCCTTTGCATACTTCGACCACCAATATTATCATGAATTAACGTCATTGCTTGCTTGATATATCCTGTAAAAAAAAAAAAAAAAAAAAAATAAGTAAATAAATAATAAAAAAGATAAAATAAAATAAATAAATGAATAAATTCAGTGGATTCCGTTTCCTCATATATGTTTTCATGTAATGTATTCAATAACTTTTTTGTAATACTAGGCATTCGGTTAATTCTAATAGTCAGGCCTTCTCCATCATGAGGCTCAATACTAAACAGTATTCTAGAAGTTTTATTCCAGCTGTGACCAATTTGTGGAATGATCTTCCTAATCGGGTAGTTAAATCGGTGAAACTTCATAAGTTTAAACTTGCAGCGAATGCTTTTATGTTGAACAGGCTGACATAAGTCTTCTTATAGGTAATATAGGCAAGATCTATTTTAATGTTGTTGCCGTTCTTTGAATATTTTGTTTCAGTTGTTCATTTCTTTTCTTGCAATATATTTATTTCCTTATTTCCTTTCCCCACTGCACTATTTTTCCCTGTTGGAGCCCATGGGCTTATAGCATCCTGCTTTTCCAACTAGGGTTGTAGCTTAGCTAATAATAATAATAATTGCTTTCCCTTGTGATAATCAAGTTTTCACGAATTTTAACATTCACTGGGAGATCCTGGATGTTAGTTTACAGGCCGCTCATGAATCGCAGAGGCAGGGGACACTGGCATTGCCCTAGCAAGCAGAGCAATGCCCAAAAGACTGACCATGTATACATATGATCAGTGCCCAAGGTCCCTCTCCACCCAAGATAGGACCAAGGAGGGCCAGGCAATGGCTGCTGACGACTCGGCACATAGACCTATAGGCTCCCCCAAACACCCCATCCTTAGCTCACAAAGATGGTGAGGTTGCAGCGACCAAATGAACAAACGAGTTTAAGGGGGACTCGAACCCCAATCTGGCGATCACCAGGCAAGGACGTTACCAAGAGGTCACCACAACCGGGTTTTCCTTTTTTGTTTTTGTTTATGTTAACTTTTTTAACTGCTTGAGTTCGTTCACAGTAAGACTTGATAAAAAGTTATTTTTGACCATTGCTATTGCTATGATAATTTACGTAACCGTTTTGGAACCCTTGGGTTTCTAGCATTTTGCTTTTAAAAAAAAAAATGGGGATGTAACTTATATAGAAGTGATAGTGATATTCTGTTTGAATATTCAAGAATTCTTCAGTGTTGTAGTGGAAATTTCAAGTGCGCTAAATCGTAATCACCCATAAGTTTGGATATCGTTATCACAGAGACTTCAAACTTGGTTCATATTTGAGTGTATGAAAATCCAAGCCAATTCATACATAAGGTCAAAGGTCAAAGTCACGGTCAAGGAAAATGCCTATTTCACGTAATCAGCCATAAGTTTGGACATCGTTGTCACAGAGACTTCAAACTTGGTTCATATTTGAGTGTATCAAAATCCAAGCCAATTCATACATATTAAGGTCAAAGGTCAAAGTCAAGGTCGAGCAAAAGATCGAGTAATAAGCTGCCGCGACGGAGGTCTGCGCTCTACTGAATACCCCTCTAGTCTCATCTGTTTACCAGACGAAATTAGCTGAAATATGCATTCATCGCCATGGAGAAATAATACACGAGATGAATTTATTTAATTGTGAATTACCATTTGAATATCACCAGCTAAAAATGGTCTGTACTCCATTTCCATTAATAATGCTGAATTGCTTTTTCTCTTCTTGGGTGGCGGGACATTAGAGCAATAACGCAGCAATTGTCAAAGAGGTGATTAAGCTTTGTCATAATCATTTCAATTATTCACTTTAATTATCCCCCCCCCTCATGTATAGTGGTGTGTTTGTGTTTTTGTGTATGTAAGTATTTTGTATTTAGTATTGAAAAAAATATTTTATTTCATTTTCATTGTGAGTATTCTTGGTAAAAATGGCTAGTACACTGTACTAGCTCCTGGCTAGT
>NC_090727.1:75236151-75256151 GCF_036898095.1 Palaemon carinicauda | reverse complement strand
TCTACGGTTCATAGACGCATTATTTCAAAACCGGAGCTCTCTGAAGTTACTGTGCCTCTGAACTTCAGGCCGGTATTATTATTATTATTATTATGATTATTATTCATTGCTAAGCTACAACCCTAGCTGGAAAAGCAGAATGCTATGTGCCCGAGGGCTCCAATAGGGAAAATATCCCAGTGAGGAAAGGACACAAGGACAAATAAATATTTTAAGAACAGTAACATTGAAATAAATATCTCCTTTATAAACTTTAAAAACTTTAACAAAACAAGAGGAAGAGAAATAAGATTGGAACAAGATTGCAAGGAGAGTCTAATTTTGTATAAAAACTGGAAAAGTGAAATCAAGGAGGAGGAAGTGTATGACAACACATTTTCGTCAATTTTATTATTCAGAGCAAGGACAAACTCACTGGGCTTGAATATAAAAAACAGACACCAAGATGGAAATATAAACTGTGTATTCTGTGATGTAGAAGAAAATGCTAACCAATTTATGTTAAATTGTCCACAGTTTAGTGATATAAGAATAAAAGCAATTGAGCTCCAACAATCATACGAAGAAGATAGTGCACAAATAGTTGGAAAATTCTTTTTTTGTGAAGAAAATATTGAAAATAAGAAAAGAGTACTACAACAAATGTGGATGAAAAGTGAAAATAAGGAACACACAAAACTAAAAGACACAGAGGCGCCGTTGCAAAGGCAAAGCCTCAACCTGAATCTGATCTGATCTGCCCGAGTGTACCCTCAAGCAAGAGAACTCAATATCCCAAAGGGGAGTGACTGGTTGTATCAAATAACTCTTATATATTAGTGTGTGTGTGTTTGTGTGTATTTTCTCATTCCACTGGTTTACAATCTACATATTTTGTGTTTTCTGTTATTAATGACTTCTAGCTGTCGATATTCTCGATATTTATTGACATTCAGACCAAGAAACGAGTCATAAATAGCAACTATGTCAATAATAGTTTTAGAGTATATTCGTTGCGTTTAATCGCAGTCATTTTTATTACGCTGATTCAGTTGATAGTAAATTTCTCTTTGAATAATAATTTTTGCTTTTTATCGCCATGATTTCTGTTGCGAATTTCATCAACGATACTAATGCCGCTTGAATATATATATAATTCATATTTATATTCCTTTTATTTATAATATGGCATCATCTTTGACATTTCAAAAAAGGAGAAACATTTTGAAGGTTTTTACTTCTCATGTTGGCATCAGAGATAACTCAGTGATGTGTTATTATAAGTTGATAATAATCAATCTTCTCCCCCACCGTTATTTCTACATTAAGGGGTCGGTTGCCTGATTCGCCCTTCCCAATGCCTTCGACCAAAGGCATCCTCTTCCACCAAACCTCTTCTCTCCATATCATCCTTCACCTTTACCTCACCATTTAATTCTCTACCTCCCTCTCGATCTTCTCCCCCTAACAGGTTCCTCCCAAGTGCTGCTCACTCCCTCCCCACCATCCATCAGCAACATATGTCCCCACCATCTCAGTCATGATACTGTTATCATCTCAGTAATCTTCACTACGCCTGCCATTCTTCCTATTTCATCATTTTCCAATCTTTCAAACGGGGATAATCAATATCTGGTCCCAAGTTCTTTTCATGAATAAAAGGACGTAATATACCGCATGAGATTCCATGTAGCCTTTGTTCATATGAATTTTGTATCTTCTTAGTAGAATTTGATGTGAATGGGTAAAGTATTTCCTTTGTGTTGTTAATTTAGATGCTTAAAGATTGAAAGGTTTAAAGGCTTCTCATGAATGACAGAGGCAAGGGACAGTGACATTGCCTTGTGAAGCAGGACAATGCCCTAAAGATTGACCATATATACATATGATTAGCACCCAAGCCATCTCTCCACCCTAGCTAGGACTAAGGAGAGCTAGGCAATGGCCGTTGATTACCTATAGGCTCCCCCGTCCTTACCTCACAAGGATGGTATGGTAGCAGCGACCAAAGAAACTAACGAGTTTGAGTGGAACTCGAACCCCAATCTTGCTATTATCAGTCAGGAACATTACCGCATCGGCCACCATTATGGTTAAACTTTATTGAAGTAAAATCATCCTTTCTCTTTTCCATGTATCAACCACCATTGGCTTACTTTCAGTTTGTGCCATACACGTCACTACTCCGTTGACAGATGACACGGCTCTTTGCAGCCTCCCTTCTGGCTCCATTGTTTTCTGGCAATTCCTTTCATCCTCCCATATTTTTTATGCTCTCTCTCATCCGTTCAGCTTTAACATGACATCGTTTTATTCATACTTGGAATTTTAGCAATAAAATAGTACCAAGCATTGCAACTCATTGATCTGGATAATCAATTTTATTGTCGAATTTCAGGTTACTTATATTCTTGTTATTGCGCTTTGTTATTTTGTTATTCTATTTTGAAAAGGTTATGGTTCTTGTTTTACTTTTTATTCCAGAGCTTTCATGTAATTTGCTTTCAAATAGAAGTTACAAGATACTTCACTGCTTCGCACACGTTTATATGTATAGTTTTATATATATATATATATATATATATATATATATATATATATATATATATATATATATATATATATATATATATATATATATTGTGTGTGAGTTTATTTATATATGTGTGTGTGTATAAACACACAAACACACACACACACACACACACACACACACATATATATATATATATATATATATATATATATATATATATATATATATATATATATATGTGTGTGTGTGTGTGTGTGTGTGTGTGTGTGTGTGTTTGTGTGTTTATACACACACACACACACACATATATATATATATATATATATATATATATATGTGTGTGTGTGTGTGTGTGTTTGTGTGTTTATACACACACACACACACACACACATATATATATATATATATATATATATATATATATATATATATATATATATATATATATATATATATATATATACATATTGGAGTAAGGAGACGCGTTCTGTTTTTTTTTTTCCTTTCATTTATTTGCGCCGACGTTTCGTATCAGCTTGATACATTTTCCAGGCTGAAACGATTACAAGTTAATTGTGTATAAGTAAAAAGATACACACAACGTTTACCAACACCAAAATTAAAAAGCTTTTTAATAAATTAAGAATAAAAACAGAGTAAAAACAGAAACACAGAATAACAATGAAAGGGCTTGGAGCGAATATAGAGAAACAAATTAATTCAATAATAATTATAATGATAATAATAATAATAATAATAGGAAGATATATAATAATAATGATAATAATAATAATAATAACAATAATAATAAAACGAACAAGACACCTACCCACAGCGGTAGCGTAAGGAGAACTGACATGAAAAATTGTTATGGAAGGGAGTATAAACAAAACAACAGGTAATTAGGCAATAAACAATTGGGTGGAAGACGACTGGTGGTTAAGAGAAGGTACAGTTAGCTTAATCATTATTGATTCAAGGGTGGTTAGTTCGTCTATATGTCGGGTTTTTCCTATTATATTAAAATGACTGGTATCTATGTGTGTTTTGCAACTTTTACTGTGATTTCTTATGTTAGATTGTTCTGGATTTGATAGTCGACAACCCGTTCTATAGCTAATTCCCTGATGAGAGGAAATTCGGACTTTTAGCAGCCTCCTGGTGCAACCGATGTAAGTGCCAAGATCACATCTGGGACAATTATACTTATAAACGACACCGGAGGCAAACAGGGGGCTGATCTTATCCTTGACTTGGAAGAGTGAGCCGATAGTTCGGGGGTTTATTGGAATTAGTTTTAAATTAAGGGCAGGCAATTGCTCACTGAATAGGTTAATGCATTTTTTCCTAAATTTATTATTATGGAGAAAGGGAAATCTAGCAAACATACGGAGCTTGGGGACATTGTGGACTATTGGAGTTGGATTGAATTTCAGATTAAGTAGCTTATTAAGGGATCTATGAAAAATTGCTGGAGGGAAATAATTATTCTTAAAGTAATCAGCAAGGAAAGTCACTTCAGTATGAAAGGTAGAGCAGCTTGATATCAGATTAATGGCTCTATGGAGGAGAGTTGACACGGAATTCAGTTTAAAGTTAAAAAAAACATGAGCTATAAAAATTGGTCCCCAGGCCAGTAAAGGTGCTCTTTCTATACATACCAGTATGAAAGCCAGACTCGTCCTTGGATATCCTCACATCAAGGAACGGAAGTGAATTCTGTGTCTCGGTTTCAACCGTAAATCTAATGTTATGGTGTTGGTTGTTTAAAAACTCAAGAAAGGTATCAGCATGGTAATTACATCTGAACAAGGCGAAAGTGTCATCTATGTAACGTCTATAAAAGAGTGGGCGGAAATTAGGTGGGCATATATCTAAAGCTCGCTCCTCCAGGGAGCACATAAATATGTTTGCAAAAGTAGGACCCAGAGGGCTTCCCATGGCCATCCCCTCAGTCTGCTTAAAAACCGTATTATTAAAAACAAAGGGCGTATCCAGCACGGCTAATTCTAAAAGCAACTTGAATTGAGTTCTATTAAAATTGTTGAACAAGCAATCGTCAGTGGGAAATAGCCTGTCTAAAATGATGTTGATAGTCTCGATAACGGGAACATTTGTAAACAGAGATTCCACATCAAAGATCGCCATATACAGATCTGAGTCCTGCGTGATAATGTCATCTTTAAAGGAGGACGAGTTTATTAATGTGTATTTGTTATGAGTCAGTGGTTGGAGTAAAGGGACAAGAAATTTGGCGAGTTTATAGCTAGCAGTGTTAATGGAAGAAAGGATGGGTCTCAAAGGAATTCCTTCTTTGTGTATCTTTGGCAGTCCGTACATAAGTCCATATGTAGATCCTGTTACAAAAAGGTCCTGATACGTATTTTCATCTATTGCTTTCGTTTGTTTTAGTGTTCTAAGAAATCTATTGATTTTATCTTCGGGTTTAGTAATATTGTAAAGGTCTGGGTCACCAACTTTGGTAAATTTTGAAGAGTCGTTTAAAATGTCATTCATTTTTTGTATGTAGTCATGTCTGTCAAGGATAACGGTACCTTTACCTTTGTCTGGACGAGTAATTATCAAATTTTTATCGCTGGCTAGGTTTTTCAAAATGTCATAATCATTCTTGGTAAAAAAAAAGGAGCCCATCTAGTTTTAAGATTATTAAAAGAGCTGTGGGCGAGGGCTGAGAATTGTGATCTTAAAAACTCTATATTTTTGCAAAAGGGAAGTTTAATTATTCTCTGAAAAAGTATCTCGAGAGGCAAAAAGAATTGCTGATAATTTGGGCGATAGTTGGGGAGGCAAAAGTCTAATCCTAAGGACAGTAAGAATTCGTCTCTCTTCGAAAGTATTTGTTTGGAAAAATTGAACACGGAATTAATTTTATTATTAAATAAAGGAACGGTAATGCCTAAATTTCGAAGTTTTCTGAAATGTCTATCTTCAACGGTCCGAACAAAGGAGGAAATAGCCTTATTAAATAATGGTTAAAAATGATAGAGTCTAATAATGTCAGTGAATTGAGTACACCAGTCCTGAATCTCGTCATTTGGTCATGTGCGCGATGAAGTTCCTTGGTCTTTGAATGTATTTCCAGCTCAAGGAGGTTCCTAGTAACATCAGTGTAGAACTCAGAGCTGTACAGGGAGGCTTTGTAAACTTTGAACTTTATAAACTTAGGCACTATATTATTGAATTGACAATATCTCAAAAAGTTGAGATCGAGGTTGATTTTGTTGTATTTCTTGGTGTGTTTCTCCAAGGAACGGCAGTTGGCTAAAAGCTGTGGATCGTATCTTGTTCGTATCAGCGAGTGGAAATCCTCCACTCCTCGGGAACGAAGACGGAGGAGAAACAGGGCGGCAAAGAGGAAGCTTCCGAAAGTCATGGTGCCAGCGAATCGTAGTCCAGCATGTCAATCCAGCATAAAAGTATGGAGACAGGAGCAATATGTTTATGCTTGAGTAATTGCTCCTGTCTCCATACTTCTATCTCAACTTTTTGAGATATTGTCAATTCAATAATATAGTGCCTAAGTTTATAAAGTTCAAAGTTTACAAAGCCTCCCTGTACAGCTCTGAGTTCTACACTGATGCTACTAGGAACCTCCTTGAGCTGGAAATACATTCAAAGACCAAGGAACTTCATCGCGCACATGACCAAATGACGAGATTCAGGACTGGTGTACTCAATTCACTGACATTATTAGACTCTATCATTTTTAACCATTATTTAATAAGGCTATTTCCTCCTTTGTTCGGACCGTTGAAGATAGACATTTCAGAAAACTTCGAAACTTAGGCATTACCGTTCCTTTATTTAATAATAAAATCCATTCTGTGTTCAATTTTTCCAAACAAATACTTTCGAAGAGAGAGGAATTCTTACTGTCCTTAGGATTAGACTTTTGCCTCCCCAACTATCGCCCAAATTATCAGCAATTCTTTTTGCCTCTCGAGATACTTTTTCAGAGAATAATTAAACTTCCCTTTTGCAAAAATATAGAGTTTTTAAGATCACAATTCTCAGCCCTCGCCCACAGCTCTTTTAATAATCTTAAAACTAGATGGGCTCCTTTTTTTTTACCAAGAATGATTATGACATTTTGAAAAACCTAGCCAGCGATAAAAATTTGATAATTACTCGTCCAGACAAAGGTAAAGGTACCGTTATCCTTGACAGACATGACTACATACAAAAAATGAATGACCTTTTAAACGACTCTTCAAAATTTACCAAAGTTGGTGACCCAGACCTTTACAATATAACTAAACCCGAAGATAAAATCAATAGATTTCTTAGAACACTAAAACAAACGAAAGCAATAGATGAAAATACGTATCAGGACCTTTTTGTAACAGGATCTACATATGGACTTATGTACGGACTGCCAAAGATACACAAAGAAGGAATTCCTTTGAGACCCATCCTTTCTTCCATTAACACTGCTAGCTATAAACTCGCCAAATTTCTTGTCCCTTTACTCCAATCACTGACTCATAACAAATACACATTAATAAACTCGTCCTCCTTTAAAGATGGCATTATCACGCAGGACTCAGATCTGTACATGGCGATCTTTGATGTGGAATCTCTGTTTACAAATGTTCCCGTTATCGAGACTATCAACATCATTTTAGACAGGCTATTTCCCACTGACGATTGCTTGTTCAACAATTTTAATAGAACTCAATTCAAGTTGCTTTTAGAATTAGCCGTGCTGGATACGCCCTTTGTTTTTAATAATACGGTTTTTAAGCAGACTGAGGGGATGGCCATGGGAAGCCCTCTGGGTCCTACTTTTGCAAACATATTTATGTGCTCCCTGGAGGAGCGAGCTTTAGATATATGCCCACCTAATTTCCGCCCACTCTTTTATAGACGTTACATAGATGACACTTTCGCCTTGTTCAGATGTAATTACCATGCTGATACCTTTCTTGAGTTTTTAAACAACCAACACCATAACATTAGATTTACGGTTGAAACCGAGACACAGAATTCACTTCCGTTCCTTGATGTGAGGATATCCAAGGACGAGTCTGGCTTTCATACTGGTATGTATAGAAAGAGCACCTTTACTGGCCTGGGGACCAATTTTTATAGCTCATGTTTTTTTTAACTTTAAACTGAATTCCGTGTCAACTCTCCTCCATAGAGCCATTAATCTGATATCAAGCTGGTCTACCTTTCATACTGAAGTGACTTTCCTTGCTGATTACTTTAAGAATAATTATTTCCCTCCAGCAATTTTTCATAGATCCCTTAATAAGCTACTTAATCTGAAATTCAATCCAACTCCAATAGTCCACAATGTCCCCAAGCTCCGTATGTTTGCTAGATTTCCCTTTCTCCATAATAATAAATTTAGGAAAAAATGCATTAACCTATTCAGTGAGCAATTGCCTGCCCTTAATTTAAAACTAATTCCAATAAACCCCCGAATTATCGGCTCACTCTTCCAAGTCAAGGATAAGATCAGCCCCCTGTTTGCCTCCGGTGTCGTTTATAAGTATAATTGTCCCAGATGTGATCTTGGCACTTACATCGGTTGCACCAGGAGGCTGCTAAAAGTCCGAATTTCCTCTCATCAGGGAATTAGCTATAGAACGGGTTGTCGACTATCAAATCCAGAACAATCTAACATAAGAAATCACAGTAAAAGTTGCAAAACACACATAGATACCAGTCATTTTAATATAATAGGAAAAACCCGATATATAGACGAACTAACCACCCTTGAATCAATAATGATTAAGCTAACTGTACCTTCTCTTAACCACCAGTCGTCTTCCACCCAATTGTTTATTGCCTAATTACCTGTTGTTTTGTTTATACTCCCTTCCATAACAATTTTTCATGTCAGTTCTCCTTACGCTACCGCTGTGGGTAGGTGTCTTGTTCGTTTTATTATTATTGTTATTATTATTATAATTATTACTATTATTATTATTATTATTATCATTATTATTATATATCTTTCTATTATTATTATTATTATTATCATTATAATTATTATTGAATTAATTTGTTTCTCTATATTCGCTCCAAGCCCTTTCACTGTTATTCTGTGTTTCTGTTTTTACTCTGTTTTTATTCTTAATTTATTAAAAAGCTTTTTAATTTTGGTGTTGGTAAACGTTGTGTGTATCTTTTTACTTATACACAATTAACTTGTAATCGTTTCAGCCTGGAAAATGTATCAAGCTGATACGAAACGTCGGCGCAAATAAATGAAAGAAAAAAAAACAGAACGCGTCTCCTTACTCCAATATGTTTATGCTTGAGTAATTGCTCCTGTCTCCATACTATATATATATATATATATATATATATATATATATATATATATATATATATATATATATATATATATATATATATATATATATATATATATATATATATATATATATATATATATGGATTAATTTTACGTTTGGTGTTCTTTAGCCATTTTTTTAAATGTTCAAGTACATTTTGTGTGACTTCTTCTTGCATGAACCTTTTGAAACGATTGATTTCTTCCTTAAAGAGAATTTTAAAATTTACACATGACTCGTGAAACTTAAACCAATCATTGATAAGTGAGTGATGGAATTTCTGTGATAAATTTAGATTATTTGGTATTATTAGGGGCAAGAAAATTAATCTATGTTATTTCTCTTCCTCTAGTATTTTTTCAAGTTGTTATAATTTATATAGGAGATATTTATTCTCATGTTACTTATCCTAAAATATTTTATTTTTCCTTGTTTCCTTTCCTCACTGGGGCCATTTTCCTTGCTGGAGCCCCTGGGCTTATAGCATTCTGCTTTTCCAACTAGGGTTGTAGCTTAGCAATTAATAATAATAATAATAATAATAATAATAATAATAATAATAATAATAATAATAATAATAATAATAATAATAATAATAATAATAATGGAGTGATATAATTTTTTGATAATTATGTATAATTTTTTATTTTTTTCTTGTGGGGGGGGGGTGTAAAACTGAAATGAAAAAAATGAGTTTTCGAAAACCTTACCATATCCTTCCAATAGATATAAAATAAGGACCCATGATTTCAATTTGACAATGATGAACGCCAGAACCAATGAATAATGCATTTGAAATTTTGACTCCTTCCTCTTCCTTTACTTCATACTCCACAAGTTCCGTGGATGTGGGCCAAAGGGGAAAGCATCAGATGATAATTCCTCTGGAATACTGCAGAACTTGGAGAGAGACAAAAACTTCAGGGTAAAATATTTCGCAGAAGTTTTAGGTGTTTTCTGGGCCTTTTATTGTGAAGACACTTGGGTTCCTTTCTGCTACGTTTGTGATGAGGTTTTTGTTTTTATTGTTTGTGTGAAAGAATAGACTGAGGAGTATTGAAGTTATATATGTAAATAGCTTTCGTGAAAATACTGGAGTTATATAATTAAGTAGCTTTCCTGGAAATACTGGAGTTATATAATTAAGTACCTATCATGGAAATAGTGGAGTTATATAATTATGTAGCTTTCATGGAAATACTGGAGTTATATAATTAAGTAGCTCTCATGGAAATACTGGACAACAGACTGAGTAAAAGTGATATTATATTATTAAATAGCTTTCATGGAAATACTGGGCAACAGACTGAGGAGAATTGAAGTAATATGAGTAAATAGCTTTCATGGGAAATACTGGATAACAGACTGAGGAGAATTAAAATTATATAATTAAATAGCTTCAAGGGAAATACTAGCCAACAGACTGAAAATTAAAATTATATACGCAAATGGCTTCCAAGGAAATACTGGACAACAGATTGAGGAGAATTAAAGTTATAGAAGTAAATAGCTTTCATGTTAATACTGGACAACAGACCAAGGAGAATTGAAATTGTATAATGAAATAGCTTCCAAGGAAATACTGGACAAGAGATTGAGGAGAATTGAATTTATATAAATAAATAGCTTCCGGGGAAATACTGGACAACAGAGGAGAATTGAAGTTATGTGAGTAAATAACTTCCAGGGAAATACTGGACAAAAAACTGAGGAGAATTGAAATTGTATAATTAAATAGCTTCCAGGGAAATACTGGACAACAGACTGAGGAGAAGTGAAATTGTATAATGAAATAGCTTCCAGGGAAATACTGGACAACACACTGAGGAGAAGTGAAATTGTATAATGAAATAGCTTCCAGGGAAGTACTGGACAACAGACTGATGAGAAGTGAAATTGTATAATGAAATAGCTTCCAGGGAAATATTGGACAACAGAATGAGGAGAAGTGAAATTGTATAATGAAATAGCTTCCAGGGAAATACTAGACAACAGACTGAGGAGAAGTGAAATTGTATAATGAAATAGCTTCAAGGGAAATACTGGACAACAGACTGAGGAGAGGTGAAATTATATAATGAAATAGCTTCCAGGGAAATACTGGACAACAGACTGAGAAGTGGAATTATATAAGTAAATAGCTTCCAGGGAAATACTGGACAACAGACTGAGTAGAAGTGAAATTGTATAATGAAATAGCTTCCAGGGAAATACTGGACAACAGACTGAGGAGAAGTGAAATTGTATAAGTAAATAGCTTCCAGGGAAATACTGGACAACAGACTGAGGAGAAGTGAAATTGTAAAATGAAATAGCTTCCAGGGAAATACTGGACAACAGACTGAGGAGAAGTGAAATTGTATAAGTAAATAGCTTCCAGGGAAATACTAGACAATAGACTGAGGAGAAGTGAAATTGTATAATGAAATAGCTTCCAGGGAAATACTGGACAACAGACTGAGGAGAAGTGAAATTATATAATTAAATAGTTTCCAGGGAAATCCTCAACCAAACTGAGGAGAATTGAAGTTATAGAAGTAAACTTTCAATGGAATACAGGAATTATGTGAATTCAGAGGATAACTCATTCCTGTGAAAATGAAGAATAGTTGAGAGAGTATATTCTTTGTTAAAGATTTTCTGTTAGTGTGCATATTTTGCGAGTCTTTCAGATATTTTATTTGAAAGATATTAGAATAGATGCTGTAAAAAAATTTAGTGCATTTTTAAAAGAAGGAAGGTAGTGAAGCTTGTATAAGATATGGGAACAGACTTTTCAGTATACTTCAGACGAGGTAGAATGTATGAAATTGGAAAGTGGTCCTTTAATTATCCAAGTAGTTGTATACCTATAAAAAATGAATATAAAGAGTATAGGGTAATGTCTGTATCCAGAACATATTATTTTTTAAAAAGTTGATTGGAAAAAAACTTTAGAGGGCGTTAGGATGGGTTTGCTGACAACGTTTGATGTTTGTAGATTAAACAGTTCTGAATAGCAGGTTAAAACGGGGCAAATGTCAGACGGTACTTGGAAGTTGCCTTCCCAGTGATATTTATTATATTTAAAGTCTTATATAGTGAAGCCTGGAATATAAACGTAATACATGCTAAACTACTTATATTAAAAAGTACAGTACACACTATGGCATTTGCAAACTGCAGTATTGATATAATGTTACACCTAATATCTGAAGGTGTCTTTAAATGAGATTTTAATGAAGGTATATTACGTAAACTAGCTTTTATTCAAAATATATTCATGCCGTCTAACATAATAAAAACTCAAGGCTATACTTGTTTCATACCTTAGGGTAGAAGAGACTCTTTAGCTATGGTAAGCAGCTCTTCTAGAAGGACACTTCAAAATCACACCATTGTTCTCTGGTCTTGGATAGTGCCATAGCCTCTCTACCATGGTCTTTCACTGTCTTGGGTAGTGCCATAGCCTCTATACCATGGTCTTCCACTGTATTGGGTACTGTAATGGCCTCTGTACCATAGTCTTCCGTTGTTTTGGGTAGTGCCTTAGCCTTTGTACCATGGTCCTCCACTGTCTTGGGTAGTGCCATATTCCCTGTACCATGGTCTTCCACTGTCTTGAGTAGTGCCATAACCTCTGTACCATGGTCCTCCATTGTCTTGGTTAGTGTCATAGCCTCTGTACCATGGTCTTCCACTGTCTTGGGTAGCGCCGTAGCCTCTGTACCATGGTCTTCCACTGTCTTGGCTAGTGCCACAGCCTCTGTACTATGGTCTTCCTATGTCTTTGCTAATGCCATAGCCTCTGTACCATGGTCTTGTACTGTCTTGGTTAATGCCTTAGCCTCTGTACTATGGTCTTCCACTGTGTTGGGTAGTACCATAGCCTATGTGCCATGGTTTTTCACTGTCTTGGGTAATGCCATAGACTCTATACCATGGTCTTCCACTGTCTTGGGTTATAGTTCTCTTGCTTAAGGGTACACTTAGATACACCATTCTATCTGTTTCCTTATTTCCTTTCCTCAGTGGGCTATTTTCCCAGTTGGAGCCCTTTAGCTTATAGCATCCTTCTTTCCAATTGGGGTTGTAGCTTAGTTAATAATAATAATAATAATAATGATAATAATAATAATTATAATAATAATAATAATAATATCTCCTTATCTGTACGACGTGCTAAATTTTCATCTTAATGGTCAGAGACAGTCTGAACTTTAAAAAATGTATTGTCATCACAAATTCTAATAATCCCAAAAGTAAATGTAAAATTTCGAAAGGCCAACAACATGCAGCAACAACTATGGAAGGAAATGACTAATTTGGAAGTCATAACTAGAAGTTAACAGTTTCCTACATAGGTATGACAGGGCCCAGATACCGAGTTATAGACTCGATCCAGGATCCTTGAATTCCATATTGGACAATTACTGTAACATCATGGCTTATATAGCCCGAGGCAGTTTTGGGAGGACACACTCTCTCTCTCTCTCTCTCTCTCTCTCTCTCTCTCTCTCTACGCTTAGCACAAGTCAGTCCATAGGTAACGGATACAAACTGGAATTGGAAAGATACAACACCACTCAATGTGGAAATCTCTCTCTCTCTCTCTCTCTCTCTCTCTCTCTCTCTCTCTCTCTCTCTCTCTCTCTCTTCACGCTTAGCACAAAACAGTACAGAATAAGGCAATTTCTTTACATACAAAATATCAAATACTTTGAATAGACTTTCAGCGGATGAAGTAAACAGTAACACGGTAAACGAGTTCAAGAATAAGTTAGACAATATCATGAGAACTCTAAATGCTTAAACTAAATCGCTCTACCCAAGAGCAAATTGAGTCTCCACGTCTGGCCTAAAAAGTCTTTGAGACATCCAAAATCCTTGTAACTCTCTCTCTCTCTCTCTCTCCTCTCTCTCTCTCTCTCTCTCTCTCTCTCTCTCTCTCTCTCTCTCCTCTCTCTCTCTCTCTCTCTGTACAGGCCTAACGCCGAAAATACTTTAGCTGAGTTAGAGAATATATTGGGTTTTATATACCAAAAGGGGACAAGTTTGGTGATGTAGACCCGGGAGGTCAAAGGTTATATCATTTTACCGATTATTATACGGATTGTAGATGCTGTTCATAGAGGTCTCTTGCTTGAGGGTACACTCGGGCACACTATTCTATCTTATTTCTTTTCCTCTTCTTTCGTTGAAGTTTTTATAGTCTATATATGAAATGTTTATTTCAATTGTTGTTACTGTTCTTAAATATTTTATTTTGATAGTTAATAGTTCTGTTATTTCCTTGTTTCCTTTCCTAACAGGGTTATTTTCCCTGTAAGAGCCCCTGGACTTTTAGCATCCTGTTTTTACAACTAGGGTTGTGGCTTAGCAAATAATAATAATAATAATAATAATAATAATAATAATAATAATAATAATAATAATAATAATAATAATAATATGGATTATATAATAGACACCAGTGCATGCACCCACAGGCTTCCAGCGTAGAGCATCCAAAACATTTTTTTTCTAGCATTACTATTTCTAATACGCCCCTTGTAGTCTAACATACGCCATTCCATAGCTCATTTTCACTTATTTCCATTTATCATAACTTAGTTCTTGTTCAATTAACCAATATTTTACGAAATGAATGCAAATGAGACATATACATGTGATGATAATAAACACATAAGAATACTTTTAGACTTCCTAAAACAACCACTAAACGTTCAACTACATTTCTGAAGAAAACTCTTTATGTAGACGTAATCTTTTTACTTTGGTTAAACGCCCACGTCCAGTTCAAATCGGAGCATGTTAGGAGCAAGAAGCGAATTGTCGGTTTCTAATTCTATGTATTTCAGCTCTCTCTCTCTCTCTCTCTCTCTCCTCTCTCTCTCTCTCTCTCTCTCTCTCTCTCTCTCTCTCTCTCTCTCCGGGTTGGAGGTGTGCAAGAGCCCATGTCTGGCCGGAAGGTCAGGCAATCTACAACAACAATCTCTCTCTCTCTCTCTCTCTCTCTCTCTCTCTCTCTCTCTCTCTCTCTCTCTCTCTCTCTCCTCTCTCTCTCTCTCTTGGTTTTTATTTATTCATCGATTCGATTTTACTGAGACTTTTCTAATAGTAAAACTAAACTTGTCCAATGCGACTGTGGTTTCCCTCTCTCTCTCTCTCTCTCTCTCTCTCTCTCTCTCTCTCTCTCTCTCTCTCTCTCTCTCTCTCTCTCTCTCTCTCTCTCAAATAGTGCTATTTATTATAACTAATTTATTCTCATAGCCTATTTCATCAGTTTATTACTATGTTAATTACCCGTACATACCTAAACGGCATAATCTCACTTTTATTCCGGCAATTGTTCAGTAATTAGTTTAAGAATATAACTACCGTTATTTCAAGACATTTTGTAATTTGAAATGTATTATTTTCAACGAATTTCTTTCGAAACCAACTTGCTGTAATTTGTATATATTCGGTCACTTTTTTAAGCTTCATCGTCATTATCATCATCATCATCATCATCATAATCTCCTCCCACGCCTATTGACGCAAAGGGCCTCGGTTAGATTTCACCAGTTGTCTCTATCTTGAGCTTTTAAATCAATATTTCTCCATTTATCATCTCTTCACGTTTCATAATCGTCAGTAATGTAGACCTGGGTCTTCCAACTCTTCTAGTGCCTTCTGGAGTCCAATTGAAAGTTGTGTGAACTAATCTCTCCTGGGGGAGTACGAAAAGCTTACATTTCCCATGTCAGTGACCATCCAAATTTGATTATCTTATTCATTTCTTTGGACCAGACATATATATATTTCAAAGGCCTAATTTAGAGCGATGACCTTACTATTAGATTACGGACCAATTATATATATACGAAATGACAGGACGACCATTCAATTAAAATATCAAAGGCTTACGACAGATGTACGGGGATGTGTGTCCGGTGATCTGATTTATAGATAATACCGTAATGAATTATGAGAAGCGAATGGTTATTGCATTCAGAGGGTTATGTGCAAATATTTATTAATATTATTAGAAGTTGGCAGTCTTTAGAAATCGATAATAATTGATAAACAATATGAGATTTTTAATATTGATGCGTATGATACTCAGTATTTATTATTGTTCTAAAACTTCTCTATTAGTTTTTTCCTTATTTCTTTTCATCACTGGGCTATATTCTCTTTTGGAACCCTTGGGTTTATAGCATCCTACGTTTCCAACTAGGGTTGTAGTTTAATAATTTCCAGCTTTTCACATAACGGTTAATCCCTGCAAGCTTCATTACTCTACGATTGAAATTGTGACTAGGAAGCTGTTCATAAATAAACAAACACTCACAAACAAGGTGTAATATATAACCCCCTTACATCTTCTTTGGGGAAGGTAATAAAAGGACCGAGGCAAAAGGTTGAAGAAATTATAATGTTATTCCTGTGTGTCCTAAGCTAATGGATTGAAGTTTGGTTCCACCAGGTGAAAATTGTAATACCCTGAACTTGAAAAAAATTTATATAGAATATATGTTTATTACACGAGTTTTAAATAATTTAATTAATATATTTTTTCAAACCCTTTTTAATCCCTCCTTTTTTACATATACATATTATTGTATGGAAGTTGTTTGATTGGTTTTAAGAAGTTAAAAGTATTGGTAACGTATCCGCCTTGTGTTTGCCAGACCGGGGTTCGAGTCCCGCTCAGATTCGTTAGAGCCTTTAGTGTCTGCAACCATACCATCCTTATGAGCTAAGGAGGGGATGTTTGGGGGAGCCTATACAGTAGGTCTCTGTTGAGTCATCAGCAGCCATTGTTTGGCCCTCCCTGGCCCTAGCTTGGGTGGAGACCGGTCTTGGTCGCTGATCATATAATATATGGTCAGTCTCTAGGGCATTGTCCTGCTTGCTAGGGCAATGTCACTGTCCATTGCCTCAGTCACTCATGAGCGACCTTTAAAACCTTTAAATGTGACAGTACGGGTATGGTTGATTGATTTCCATTATACAACGCTGAATGACCTTTGATGCCCCAGTGCTTGGCTTAAGGCCTGAATCTTATATTCAATTCGTTTAAATTCAATTCAATTTGGTTCCATTCATTATCCGTATTCTAGTATCTGTATTGACTCTGGATCTACTTATCCTGTATCAAGGTAGAGATCGCAAAGTAAACTCAACATTGACTGCGCCAATGAAGCTTGTGGGCTACGGCTTATAGTCTAAGAGCTCTCTCATGGAGACAAGCTCTAGAGTCTAGAATCTCTAGATAATCATAAACGAACCAACGCTAATGGCTAGACGTTACTCCAACAGTTTGGAAGTTATAAACTAAATGTAGATCGTAAGCATGAATTATAACGTCTGAACAGTGTTATTAAGTTGCATATCTTATATTCCCAAACTGGCAACACTGCAGTTTCAAATCCAGTGAAACCCTCGAAGTAGTTTACTTTTAAGTCCTGCGAACTGCACAGACAGTTTCATCCATTCTTGTCCCTTTGTAAATGTACCTTTTATTTTCTTTATATTGGCATGAAAAAAAGATGAAAAAAGAAAACTAAGTTGCATCAATGTTGGTGATATGTGCATTACCATAAGAGGTGACTTTATTTTTCCCTACGCTCCCACCTACTCAGTCTAATAAATACCCGTACTTTTTTACAATGGAAGAGGCAAGGGGCAGTCACATTGCCCTATCAAGCAGGACAATGCCCTAGAGACTTACCATATGATCAACGCCCAAGTCCCCTCTTCACCCAAGGAGGGCCAGGCAATGGCTGCAGATGACTCAGCAGATATACCTATAGGGTCCCCCAAAACTCCCATCCTTAACTCACAAGGATGGTGGTGAGGTTGTAGTGACCAAAGAAACTAACGAGTTTGAGCGGGACTTGAACCTCCGTCTGGCGTTCACCAATCAGGGACGTTACCACATCTGCCACCATAACGTGGGGATGTGGTATATGAATAGAATTATGGGATAAGAAAATTTATTTGATTGCAAGAATCTGAATGGTGACAGAGAAAAACATATACTGATGTGTTGTACGAATTGACTTGGGCAAAGGACTTATTAAACAAGAAATTAACCTGTCAGTCTCGTCTGAGTTACTTAACGCAAATGTGTCTAGGTTTCAAAGCAAAATTTCTGGTTCCTTCAAGCAAAATTCAACAAATACTGACAATTGTTATTCTTAAGACAGTTTACTTTTCCTATTTGACTAATTGTGTACTTATTAAGCTTTTGTTTTTGTATGCATCCATACAGTAAAACAATTTGTTAATGAAGTCGATAATATTCTAGTTTATATGTTGAACAAGGTGACATAAGTCATTTTATAGTTTATATATGAAATATCTGTTTTAACGTTGTTAATGTTTTAAAAATATTTTATTCTAATTGTTCATTACTTCTTAAATTGTTTATTTATTTCCTTATTTTCCTTTACTCATTGGTCTATTTTTCCCTGTTGGATCCCTTGGGCTTATAGCATCTTGCTTTTCCAACTAGGGCTGTAGCTTAGCTAGTAATAATACATACATACATATACCAAAGGCACTTCCCCCAATTTTGGGGGGTAGCCGACATCAACAATGAAACAAAACAAAAAAGGGGGACCTCTACTCTCTACGTTCCTCCAGCCTAAGTAGGTACTCAGCCGAGTTCAGCTGGTACTGTTAGGGTGCCACAGCCCAACCCCTCCCACATTATCCACCACAGATGAAGCTTCATTTTGCTGAATCCCCTACTGCTGCTACCTCCGCGGTCATCTAAGGCACCGGAGGAAGCAGCAGGGCCTACTGGAACTGCGTCACAATCGCTCGCCATTCATTCCTATTTCTAGCACGCTCTCCTTGCCTCTCTCACATCTATCCTCCTATCACCCAGCGCTTTCTTTACACCATCCATCCACCCAAACCTTGCCTTCCTCTTGTACTTCTCCCATCAACTCTTGCATTCATCACCTTCTTTAGCAGACAGCCATTATCCATTCTCTCAACATGGCCAAACCACCTCAACACATTCATTATCCACTCTAGCCGCTAACTCATTTCTTACACCCGTTCTTACCCTCACCACTTCGTTTCTTAACCCTATCTACTCGAAATACACCAGCCATACTCCTTAGACACTTCATCTCAAACACATTCAATTTCTGTCTCTCCATCACTTTTATTCCCCACAACTCCGATCCATACATCACAGTTGGGTACAATCACTTTCTCATACAGAACTCTCTTTACATTCATGCCCAACCCTCTATTTTTTACTACTCCCTTAACTGCCTCCAACACTTTGCAACCTTCATTCACTCTCTGACGTACATCTGCTTCCACTCCAGCATTTGCTGCAACAACAGACCCCAAGTACTTAAACTGATCCACCTCCTCAAGTAACTCCCCATTCAACATGACATTCAACCTTCCACTACCTTCCCTTCTCGTACATCTCATAACCTTACTGTTACCCACATTAACTCTCAACTTCCTTCTCTCACACACCCTTCCAAATTCTGTCACTAGTCGGTCAAGCTTCTCTTCTGTGTCTGCTACCAGTACAGTATCATCCGCAAACAACAACTGATTATAATAATAACAATAATAATAACAATAATAATAATAATAATAATAATAATAATAATAATAATAATAATAATAATAATAATAATAATAAATAATAATAATAATAATAATTAATAATAATAAATGAAAATAATAATAATAATAATAATAATAATAATAATAATAATAATAATAATAATAATAATAATAATAATAATAATAATATTTTACGAAATTAATGCAAATGGGACATATTCATGTGATGTTAATGAACACATTTGAATAATTTAAGTGCGCATAAAACACCACTAAACGTTTAACTACATTTCTGAAGAATACTCTTTATGTAGACGTAACCTTTTTACTTTGGTCAAACGCTCACATCCAGTTCAGATCGAAGCTTTTTAGGGAGCAAGGAATTGTCGGTTTCTAATTCTACGTATTTTAGGTCTCTCTCTCTCTCTCTCTCTCTCTCTCTCCTCTCTCTCTCATCTCTCTCTCTCTCTCTCTCTCTCTCTCTCTCTCTCTCTGAAAGGTGAGATATATACAATTTTGCAGTGTCAAGGATTTATGTGAATGTTTCGAGCTTAATAAAATTATGAAAAAAAGTAGAAAAA
>NC_090727.1:75208227-75230727 GCF_036898095.1 Palaemon carinicauda | reverse complement strand
TTAAGAGAATAATGGGGAAAAGTTTCCTTTGAAAACAGTTCAAGAGAATAACTAGAAAACGTTTCCTTTAAAAGCAGTTTAAGAGAAGAAATGGAAAACGTTTCCTTTGCAAACAGTTAAAGAGAATAACTGGGAAACGTTTCCTTTACAAACAGTTTAAGAGAATAACTGGGAAACGTTTCCTTTGAAACGATTTAAGAGAATCACTGGAAAACGCTTCCTTTAAAAGTAATTTAAGGGAATCACTGAAAACTGTTTCCTTTAAAAACACCTAATGATAATCACTGGAAAACGTTTCCTTTAAAAACAGTTTAGGAAAGTCATATGCAAACGTTTCCTTTAAAACAGTTTAAGAGAACCACTGCGAATGGTCTCCTTTAAAAGAGTTAAAAGAATCACTGGAAAAAGTGAGAGAGGCCAGAGAGCGTGCTAGAAATAGGAATGAATGGCGAGCAATTGTGACGCAGTTCCGGTAGGCCCTGCTGCTTCCTCCGGTGCCTTAGATGACCGTGGAGGGTAGCAGCAGTAGGGGATTCAGCATTATGAAGATTCATCTGTGGTGGATAATGTGTGAGGTTGGGCTGTGGCACCCTAGCAGTACCAGCTGAACTCGGTTGAGTCCCTGGTTAGGCTGGAGGAACGTAGAGAGTAGAGGTCCCTTTTTTTGTTTTGTTTCATTTGTTGATGTCGGCTACCCCCCAAAATTGGGGGAAGTGTCTTTGGTATATGTAGGTATGGATGTATTATTATTATTATTATTATTATTATTATTATTATTATTATTATTATTATTATTGTTATTATTAAGTGGACTTGCACTCTGATTTGAATATGAAATCTTACTTCAAAATTTCGGGTCAAGTTAGATTACCTTCTAAATCTAAGCAATTTGTTTCCAGTAATATCATTCGAAACTTCAAGCTACAATACACGATCATTAAGGTTTATCTGAATACTCATAAAACATTTACTTTGGGAAATGGAAATAGAAGTCAATTTCCGGCATTGCGTATAATAAGATACGTTCCTGTACTTGTCTTAACAATATCTCCCTATGAAAATTAAAATATACGAGTTTCTTTATATTCTAAATACGCATGTTTCAAGTTATATTTTTCAGCATTAATACTAGGCATGCAGTTAAATCTAATAGCCAGGCCTTCTCCATCATGAGGCTCAATGCTAAACAGTATTCTAGAAGTTTTATTCCAGCTGTGACCAAGTTGTGGAATGATCTTCCTTATCAGGTAGTTGAATCGGTAGAACTTTAAAAGTTCAAACTTGCAGCATATGTTTTTATGTTCAAGAGGCTGACATGAGTCTGTTTATAGTTTATATATGAAATATCTGTTTTGATGTTAATGTTTTTAAAATATTCTATTTTGATTGTTCATCATGCCTCATACTGCTTATCAAATTCCTTTCCTCACTGGGCTATTTTTTCCTGTTGGAGCCCTTGGGCTTATAGCATCTTGTTTTTCCAACTAGGGTTATAGCTTGGCTAGTAATAATAGTAATAATAATCTGTAGTCCACAGGTCTACCGAGTCTGGTCCAAAGCCGTATATAGAAAGACAACCTATTTTGGTATACATTTTCTGTACCTACGATGCTGTACTACAATGCAATAATCTGCCCTTACCTCTGCCACTAATACAAATATACCTTCTGACATCTTAATTATAAAAATATAACTTAAGATAAATAATGAACTGCAGAAAATTTTATTTTCCCAATTTACTACTATTGCTAAAAGTTTTATACTAATTCCAGTAAACTTTTAATTGGGCTCTACAAGGCACTAGAAGAGTTGGAAGACCCAGGTCTAAATGGCTGAGGACTATGATGCGTGAAGTAGGAGATGATGAATGGAGAAATATTGATTTAAAAGCTCAAGATAGAGAGGACTGGCGAAATCTAACTGAGGCCCTTTACGTCAATAGAGGTGGAAGATGAAGATGATGATGACTATTATTGTACGTTCGTTCGTGTTAGATTGCCTTGCCTTCTGCAAAACACGGGCTCTTGCGTTGGCATCCTGTAGCTATTGTACGACAGAAGTTCGAAATGAAATATCTAAGCGTAGAGAGGGTACATTGGTTTGCTGACTAACAGATAAATGCTTAAATTCGTTGTAACTGCAAATATCTCCTTTACAGAATAGAAACATGTTAAACGTTATACATCGAGAAAAGTACTGAAGACGAACGATAACTTCTGTAGAGATAACATATGTTTCTTGAACGAAAAGGAGGAATTGAAAAAGATGAACCTATATTAAATTAATTTTCAAGCAAAATACACTCTTAAAGATAGAGCTTGTGGTGTGTTAATATCTCTCTCTCTCTCTCTCTCTCTCTCTCTCTCTCTCTCTCTCTCTCTCTCTTAAAAGCCAAATTGAAAACGAAAACGGAAATTCAAGGAAATTTAACAAACACGAAAGCAAAAGCGGGGAAAGGCAGAGAAAATTTGAAACGCAATCAGAAATTCCACCAAAATCAAAACGAAGGAAGCAGTAACAAACAAGGGGACAAATCATGTTACTATATTATGCCCTACAAGAAAGAAAAAAATGGCTTTTCTGCAATAAGACCTAAAGAATAACTACTAGAGCCGGATATCAGGGAGAGAAACAAACTGAATTTAAAATGCAGGAATTATATAAGCCGTCATAAACAGACTAACCGCAGAAAAGAAAAAAAAACTCCGAAACATGAAATAGATTTGGAAATTTGAACGAGGAGAGAACCTAAATAGTGATAAAAGCATGTTAAGTACAGCGAAGTATTATGTTTATAGAATGAAATCAAATTAAAAATCTCTGTGACAAGGATGTCCAAACTAAAGGCTGATTACGTGATATGGACGTCTTGCTCATCCGTGACCTTGAATTTTGACCTTGACCTTCCAAAATTTAATCATTTGATCGATATCATCATTATATTATTATTATTAATATTATTATTATTATTATTATTATTATTATTATTATTATCATTATTATTATTATTACTTGCTAAGGTACAACCCTAGTTGGAAAAGCAGGATGCTATAAGCCCAGGGGCTCCAACATGGAAAATAGCCTAGTGAGGTTTAACAAAAAGTATTATTAAATCTCTTCGAATTTTGAATTTTTGCAGTTTTCATTTGTGCTCATTTTGTAATGAGTGCTATACATATCAATGAATAACCAATCATATATTTACATCAATTGATTAGTTATTCCACAGCCATTGGCTATGAATAAAAACTATTTGTTGTATCATTTGTTTTGGTATTTCGTGTTATATAGTGGGTGGCACTTTCGAAATTAATAATGCTTATGAATTAAAGCCAAATCTATTTCCGACAGGCAAAACAAAATGTTCGTTGGTGAGAGAGAGAGAGAGAGAGAGAGAGAGAGAGAGAGAGAGAGAGATTCTTTTTGTGTGACAGATTTAAAAGCAGAGAAGTGAAAAGACTTGCAAAGTTTGTTAACCTTATAATGTCTTTATTTTAGATTTAATACTTTCTAGGATTTTCATTATTCTGGTATTATTTTTCAATGTATGTACTTTCCTTTTTCAGAATACCTTTGCCTTTGTGTTCAAGGGAAATAAATGAAAAATTAAGTAGTATTGATATAGAAATGTTTTTGCATATTTATGTTTTACTTTATGCTGATGATACTATTGTAATGCCTGAATCCCCAAAGGAATTACAAAATGCCTTAAACAAAGCAAAAGAATATTGTGATACTTGGAAACTTCAAATTAATGTTTCAAAAACTAAAGTAGTTATATTTTCTAGAGGAAAAGTTAGAAATGTCCCGAATTTTAAATATGGTGAGGAGAGCATCGAAATTGTAGATGATTATATTTACCTTGGTACTACGTTTAATTATAATGGTAAAATGGATAAAGCTATTAAGAAACAAGTCATTCAAGCGAGTAGAGCATTATTTAGTATGTTAATTAAATGTAAAAAACTTGAATTACCCATTGATATCAACTGTGATCTATTCGATGCTCTAGTTGTACCAATTTTGACTTACGGTTGTGAAATATGGGGTTACCACAAACTAAATCATGTTGAAGCATTTCACAAGAAGTTCATGAAAAATCAGCTCTGTGTGAACAAGCGAACAGAAAACTGCATGGTATATGGGGATCTTGGCAGAAAAATTGAAATATCTATTTGCAAACGTATGATTGGATTTTGGTTGAGAATTGTAAAATCAAAGGCGTCTAAATTGTCAAATGTTTTTTATCGTTTTCTTAAATTCTTTACGAGTCGAATGAGTATCAGTCTAGTTGGATCCATAAAATTAAAACTATCCTTGATTCCTGTGGTATGTCAAATATATGGGAACATCCAGAAAATTTCAATCACACGTGGATAATAAATAGCCTAGACTTGAAACTCAAAGATATAGAGAGACAACAGTGGCATACAGAAGTAGAGAGAAATATATTGTGTAGTAATTATAAACATTTTAAGACAGAATTTGGCCAAGAAAATTATATTATAAATTTAGATATACCAGAAAGAATTGCCCTTAGTAAATATAGGTGTGGTACCCACAAACTTCCTGTAGCAACTGAAAGATATTCTAGGCAGGAGAATGAGCACCCTTGCACACTATGCAACGGCATTGAAGTTGGGGATGAATACCATTATGTTTTAGTTTGTCCTGTGATTAGAGAAATAAGAGAGAGATACCTAAAGCCCTACTATTGTAGAAGACCTACCACTTTTAAATTCAATCTGCTCCTCAATACAAGTAGTTCTGGAGAAGTGAAAAGACTTGCAAAGTTTGTTAACCTTATAATGTCTTTATTTTAGATTTAATACTTTCTAGGATTTTCATTATTCTGGTATTATTTTTCAATGTATGTACTTTCCTTTGTCAGAATACCTTTTATGCTTTAATTATGTACTTACTGAATATATGTGTACATAAATATAGTTGTAATCTATTGGTCTCTTCATTTTGTAGTTTTTGTGTAAAATATATATATTTGTGTAATTTTGTATTTCTCATACTCCGGGAGGGGTCGATAGAATGAAATTTGCCTTTGCCTTTGCCTTAGCATAAGTTTAAAATCCCTGCAAGTTTCATTATTTTACGATTAGAATTGTGGCCGTATGGTTGGTGACTGAAATTTGACCTTTTGCTTGACCTTGACCTTTGACTTGATCTTGACCATTGACCATAACATGTATTAATTGGAGTGGATATTCATACACTCAAATATGAACCAAGTTTGAAGTCTCTGTGACAACGATGTCCAATTTTATGGCTGATTACGTGAATTGGACACTTCTTGACAGTGACCTTGACCTTCCGAAATTTAATAATTTCCATATTTTTACATAACAGTTAATACCTGAAAATTCCACTACTCTACGACTTGAATTGTGGCGAGGAAGATGCTCACAAACAAACACGCACACACACACCATCAAACACACAAACAGGGGCAAAAACATAACCTCCTTCCAACTATGGCGGTAGTAATAATGACATCAAACTTACGAAAACTTTTCCCCCAAAACGAACGAACATACAGAACGAGATTAAATTCTAATGATAGAAAAATACAATACGAGACTTGTGATGTTCCGAAGCAAAGGGATTTCGTTATGAAATGCCAAAGCAAAAAATTAAAAAATATATACAGCATCTGAATTCAGAAGAGGCATAGACTGACGGATACAACACATATGGAAAATTCCAAAAAACGGGAAAAACCTTACAGTGCAACTCGGTATATTCCTTTTACTATGAAATGTATATCGACCAAATTTCCTTTGAACTAGATTTTGTTTTGTTAAAGTTGTTATAGTTTATTTAGGAAACATCTATTTTAATGTTGTTACTGCTCTTAAAATATCTTATTTTTCCTTGTTTCCTTTCCTCACTATGCTATTTTCCCTGTTGGAGCCCCAGGGCTTATAGCATCCTGCTTTTCCAACTAGGGTTGTACCTTAGCAAGTAATAATAATAATAATAATAATAATAATAATAATAATAATAATAATAATAATAATAATAATAATAATAATAATAATATAATAATGATAATATTAATGATAATAATATCGATCAAATTTCCTTTCAACTAGATTCTGTTTTGTTAAAGTTTTTATAGTTTATATAGGAAACATTTATTTCACTGTTCTTACTGCTCTTAAAACATTTAATTTTTCCTTATTTCTTTTACTCACTGGGCTATTTTCCCTGTTGGAGCCCTAGGGCTTATAGCATCCTGCATTTTCCAACTACGGTTGTTTAGCTTCATCATCATCATCATCATCATCTCCTACTACGCATATTGACGCAAAGGGCCTCGGTTAGATTTCGCAAGTCCTCTCTATCTTGAGCTTTTAATTCAATACTTCTCCATTCATCATCTCCTACTTCACACTTCATATTTCTCAGCCATGTAGGCCTGGGTTTTCCAATTCTTTTAGTGCCTTGTGGAACCCAACTGAACGTTTGGTGAACTAATCTCTCTTGGGGTGTGCGAAGAGCGTGCCCAAACCATCTCCATATACCACTCATCATGATAATTAGCTTATCAAGTAATAATAATAATAATAATAATAATAATAATAATAATAATAATAATAATAATAATAATAATAATAATAAATAATCGTTCCATGTTTACGATTGATAAAACTCCCCGTGACGTCAAACTACCCGCTGTTGAATGTCAACATTTGTAGCAGTAAACTTAAATGGAATTGCTTTGTAAATCTAAGCAATTTGATTTCAGTAATATCATTCGAAAATTCAAGTTACAATAGATGATTCATTAAGATACGCTTGGTAATTTCCTCATTTATTGGAATAGAGTTGTTAAGGAAATTCAATAAGATACGTTTGGTAATTTTCTGCTATACTGGAATGCAGATAATAAAAAAGTAAGTAAAATAGGCTTAGCAATTTACTCATATATTAGATTAATAATAAAAAACGCCAAGTAGAATGACAATAGCAAAATAAATGTAAATGCTATTTAACTACAGACAGACAGAAGTAACCAAAAATTATGGCAAGTACATGGAAATAACCAGATTCACAAACATTTACAGACTTTCAAGGAATAGAAAATTTCTCCCACTCGTAGATAGATTTGATGATGATAACTCGGAAAAAAAACCTGCTTCAACTCAGATCAACCAAACAGTGTAGTCAAACTTTACAATCTAAAAGTGCCAACGAAGAAGATCAATTAGACAATGTGGATGATTTACGATGCATTTTAAGGATACGCTGCATAAAAAAAAAAAAAAAAAAAAAATGACCCCCAAAAATTCTGTGTTGTGCTGAGAAAACCATAGGTGCCATGAGTTTACAATTGCAATTTCTTTAGTGAACACAGACGGAATTTTCCCTAGACAACGAAACTACCCAAAATTTATATGAAAGAAAATAAGTTAAGAAAATGCAAGTGTTATTTAGACCAGTCAACACCAAATAGAGCTTAGCTATCTACCGTTCAGTATAAATACCATACACTGCTAAATAAAAAACCGTAATTTTATTCCAAAATTCTTCGTAAAAATATTCAGTTCTCAGCCGTATTTCAGTAAAATACAGGCGACCGTAATCTTACCTTACTTTGTTATTATCTTTTACGGGTTGGTGATATCACTCCTTTACGTCAATATATCCGTGTTTTTTTTTTTTTTTTTTTTTTTTAAACGATAAAAATCCTGGAATAAATGATGCCAGGCATTTACCGTTTTTGATACAAATTTTTAACAGTGTTCCTAAAATGTAGATGAAATGTGGTGGTTGTGCAAAGGAACTTTAATGTCTTCATGTCACAGTTTATAACGGAGAGGCTGCGCGCAGGAATACTTGAATACAGTGGTTCAAGTGCTTGATTTCGCGAGGCGTATAATGAAGGAAATCCTCTTGAATGTTTAATGAAGAGAGAGAGAGAGAGAGAGAGAGAGAGAGAGAGAGAGAGAGCAAGCAGTAAAAGTGCTTTGAATTGAGGAATTAAAATATATATATATATATATATATATACATATATATATATATATATATATATATTATGGCAGGAAATATATATGAAAATGGAGAAAACCCTCTTGGATGATTAATAGAGAGAGAGAGAGAGAGAGAGAGAGAGAGAGAGTAATAATAATAATAATAGTAATAATAATAATAATAATAATAATAATAATAATAATAATAAATCTATATTTCCAATATTTACATTGGGTATTCAAAGAATACAAAACTAAACTTATTAAAATCATCTTACAAATAGTTAAAATATTTGATATTTTAGGCATACAAAACTGTGTTTAAGAATCAGCAAATCGACTAAAACTTCAGTGATTAATAATATTTATTAATAATAAAAGAATATCATAAATTAGAAAGTATTTACTTGAGAGAGAGAGAGAGAGAGAGAGAGAGAGAGAGAGAGAGAGAGATCAATAAGTGCTCCAAATTGAGGAATTAAAATATATATGATGGCAGGAAAAAAATATAAAAATGGCATTTCATTCAAGTTTTTAAAATAAAAATGTAATATCAAAATACGGAACGAATAGTACAAAGGTCAGTAGAGGATAGGATGTACCGAAATCCAATATTTGAACAGCAGTGTAATAAGTAAAATGATAGATGAAATATTGTATATATTCATCGCCAATATGAAATTCCTCCGATTAAGGTAAATTTCTAGAAAAATGAGGAAAATAGTCAAGGTCACTAGAAAAGAAATCTGTAGAAAAAAAATGACAAAAATAGTTTGTAAAAAAAATTAGGAAAATAGTCTCTAGAAAAATTAGGAAATAGTCTCTAGAATATTGAAGAAAATAGTCTAGAAAAATGAAGAAAAGTGTAGAAAATTTAAGAAAATAGTCTAGAAAAATTAGAAAAGTAGTATAGAAAAATAAGGAAAATAGTTTAGAAAAAAATAGTTTAGAAAAATAAAGAAAATATTTTAGAGAAAAAGGGAAAATAGTCTAGAAAAATAAGGAAAATAGTCAAGGTCACTTTAAATAAAAATCTGTATAAAAAAGCGAAAATAGTCTCTAGAAAAATTAGGAAAGTAGTTTCTAGAAACATAGGGAAAATAATCTAGAAAAATAAGAAAAATAGAATAAAAAAATAAGAAAAATAGTCTCTAGAAAAATAAAGAAAACAGGCTTGTAAAAAATAAGGAAAATAGTCTTTAGTAAAATAAGGAGAATAGTAAAGATCTCTAGAACAATATGGAAAATAGTAAATATCCCATCTATTTCATCATTCAACTGCTCAAACCAAAAAGCAAAAAACCTCAGTACTCGCTTCATTTACTTACAAAGACAATTTACCAGCAACATACTGAAGAAGAGGAGATGGAGTGAGATATTTATATGCATGATGCCCAACGATGGAGGACAAGAGGAAATTTATGCAAAGTAAATGGAGAGAAGGAAACTGAATTTGACTAGTACATGGGGACTCCTTGCTGCTGGGAGGAAGGACGCTGATGACTGGTACAATACATGAACATACGCTACCGGGGTCTAAGCGTGTCAGGCAGGGTAGCCAATCGGGACTACGGTCTACCCCAAAGCCAAGTCCCATACAAATGGGGAAAAAACATATTAATAGAAAAATGAGGGCAGGCATTACGATCAATTTATACAAGTGGAAAGAGAACATGTCTCCACCACCAACTTTTTTTCCTTCTTCTTCTTTTTAACCTTTTCCAGGCTTAAGTTCCATCTCCCTTTAAGGTTGTGGAGATAAATGCATTCAGACGGAAATGAGGAAGAAATGTCTCAACGCATCCTTGAAACATTTTTCGTCCAATAGACATGACATGTCTTTCAAACGTTGCTCCTGTTTTAAGGGTACGAAGACTTCATTCCAAGAAATGCCTCAAACACACACACACACATACATACATACATAGATGAATACACTCGAACACACAAATATATACAGTATATATATATATATATATATATATATATATTTTATTACTTCCTAAGCTACAACCATAATTGGAAAATCAGGATGCTATAAGCAGAAGGGCTCCAACAGGAAAAATAGCCCAGTGAGGAAAGGAAATGATGAAATAAATAAACTAGACGAGAAGTAACAATTAAAATAAAACCTCCATACATAAACTATACAAACTATATATTATACATACATAATATATGTATATATATTTATATAAATATATTTTATATATACATATATATATATATATATATATTTATATTTATACAGTATATATATATATATATGCGTATGTATATATATATATATATATATATATATGTACACATATAGTATATATATCTTATTGGCAGAATACAAGGGAGTACCCACGCTGATTTATAGCTATAATTAGCCCAGTAATTTTTTTTTTTTTTTTTTAGGCATATTGATACTTTTAAAACATTACTGGGCTTCTCGAGAAAAGTTACTAATCATTTACTAAAGTTAACGTCTTTAAGTTTACAACAGTTTGGTGTCTCGTGTTCGAAGCTGCAAGCAAATCTGCAAACGACTACTGAGGATCGAGATACGAAATTTCATCCAGAGAAATCTTTGAAAGATATTTGTAGAACTTGTCCCGGATTGGTTCCATGAAACAAGAACTACCTATCAATAATAAATCATTTTGGCTTTCGAAAGCTACAGCCAATGTGGTGTCTGTTTATGCAAATAAATGCATCGAGTATTCAATTATATTTTTCTTATTTGTATAAATAGTTCTATTAAACCCAGCCACTGAGGGGGGAGGGGGGGGGGGGCCGCAAGCCAGCCTCAACTTGGTGCCGGTCCCAAGCCCGGGTGAATGGGGATTGTTGGCGGCAGGAAAGGCATCCGGCCATGAAAAATTAGCCAAAACCAATATGACCAGAGAAAGTGTGAATATGAAAATAATTATAAATAGTTCTATTAAAACGAACAGGAATGAAGGGTTTACCGAGTTATTAACATCCAAAATTACATTGGTGTTCTCACAAGATCCTACGTTACGATCTTCTTAGATAAATTATCATAATTATTCCTGCTTGATTCCACTCCCCCAACTCCTTTCATTGCGTTATGTCCAGGTGGGAAATCTCGAGCCGAGCTGAGGTAATAGGATTTGGCTTTCAGCCTTGAGAACATCTCGCACTTTCTTCACCATGATTACCAATTATGCCAGGAAGACTGGGGGATTCTATGACAGAAATAAGCAAAACAGTACTAGTGATGACAATCTTAATGTTGGTAAATGTGATGATGCTGGACGACGGAAGAGATAATATTCATATAGATGTTTCTGAACCAGAAAGGTTTAGATAGCGATGGCAGGCGTAGTCAAGATTACAGAGCTGATAAAGAGTGTCACGACTGAGATGGTCTGGCCACGTGTTGAAGATGGATAGTGGGGATGGAGTGAGGAGGACTTGGGATGAACCTTCTTACGGATGTTTAAGAAACAGAAAGGTTAATATAACGATGGTAGGCGTAGTCAAAATTACAAAGGGGATAAGAGTGTCACTTCTAGGATGGTCTGGCCATGTGTTGATGATGGATAGTATGGATGGAGTGAGGAGGGCTTGGGAAGAACCTATTAAGAGGAGAAGATCAAGAGGGAGACAGAGAATTATATGGCGAAATAAGGTGAAGGATGATATGCAGAGAAGAGGTTTGGCGAAAGAAGACGTTTTTTATAATGGCATTGGATAGGCCGCATTAGGCAACCGACCCCTTAATGTGGGGATAACGTGGGAAAGAACAAGATGCGTGTGATGGTGCAAAGAGATCCCAGCGATAAACAATAATACAATAAAACAACACTGATCAAACCAATAAATATCCGAATTGTAGCAATGAATTAACATTTATACCGCACATATAAATTGATATTATTTTCAGTGTTATATGTAGCATCACCCAACACTAATGAAAGAATAATAATTCAAACCACACTCACCGAAATATGCTATGGTTGCAGCGAAGCCCAATTTCTGTTTGATACAATGGAAACATTAGAGAGAACCAGTCTATCTATCTCTGTTTCCATCTGTCTACCTGTTTCTCTAGAACCCCAAAATTAAACGTTATCAAGAGATTATTCTATTTTCTCAATTATTTAAATTCTTGGAAAAATGGTAACCTTCTAAACAAATATATGGATATTTAAACACAAATTTAACATTTGTATTTGAGTAAACATACTAAATTGTAGATATCTATGAAAATTATGTTGAAACGAGTCTCGTTTTATGATATATATATATATATATATATAATATCTAATATATATATATATATATATATACAGTATATATATATATATATATATAGATATATATATATATATATATATATAATATCTAATATACATATACATATATAAATATATATATATATATATATATATGTATGTATATATATATATATATATATATGATCTATTCTAATGTTGCTACTGGTCTTAAAATATTTTATATTTTTAAAATACTTTACATCTCTTATTCATTATATATATATATATATATATATATCCTATTTGGTATTCTCTTATATCTTTTCCTCAATATATATATATATATATATATATATGTAAATATCCTATTTGGTATTCTCTTATATCTTTTCCTCAATATATATATCTATCTATCTATCTATCTATCTATCTATCTATATATATATATATATATATATAAATATAAATATATATATACATATATATATGTATATATGTGTGTATATATATATACATATATATATATATATATATATATCATCTATTCTAATGTTGCTACTGGTCTTAAAACATTTATATTTTTAAAATACTTTACATTTCTTATTCATTATATATATAAATATATATATATATATATATATATCATCTATTCTAATGTTGCTACTGGTTTTAAAACATTTATATTTTTAAAATACTTTACATTTCTTATTCATTATATATATAAATATATATATATATATATATATATATATATCCTATTTGCTATTCTCATATCTTTTCCTCACTGGGCTACTTTCCCTGTTGGAGCCCTTGAATTTCTAGCATTTTGTTCTTTCAACCAAGGTTGTAGCTTGCCTAACAACAACAACAACAACAACAACAACAACAACAACAACAACAACAACAATAATAATAATAATAATAATAATAACAAAAATAACGTCAACGACTTATAGAATAGAAATACTTGGAAAAAACTTAACTCAAGCAGCCGACCCTGCAATACAGTGTTACTAATAAAGCCCAAAGAAGAACAATTAACTTCAAAAGATTTTTTATTGTCAAATAGTCGTATTTATCGTTATATTTGATGATATTGGTGGATATTATAATCGTCTTATCTCTAGTGTCCTCTTTTCGATTTTACAATTTGAATGTTGGCACGAATATATTGCCAAATTTCACGTCGTTCTTACACATGACAATCCTATTTAAAACTTGTACGTGACTGGAATACATTTCCCTGTTTTGAGAAGATTCAAGTACGAAGAACTTTAGCATATTGAAGATTTTATAAAGAATAACAAACATTTGTATCTTATATTGTTAAACATTTAAACCTAACATCTATGACCTTCGATGTCAGGATGCCAGAAAACTCAAAATACTTCAATCAATCAACTAGAGGGGCACTCAGTAGAGCGCAGACCTACGCCACAGCAGATTTTCTTGACCTTGATCTTTAATCTTAACATGCATTAATTGGCGTGGATTTTCATACACTCAAATATGAACCAAGTTTTATGTCTCAGTGACAAAGATGTCCAAACTTATGGCTGATTACGTTAATTGGACATTTTGCTTGACCGTGACCTTGTCCTTCCAAAATTTGATTTTCCAGCTTTTTACATAACAGTTAATCACAGTAAGTTTCACTACCCTAAGATTAAAAATGTGGCCAGAAAACTGTTCACAAACACACACACCCAAAAAAAACATACACAAACAAACAAACACACATGTTGGCGGAGGTAATTAACAGTATATGACTATCTTGTTGTCCATTAGAACAGTTAATACATTTCTAAGCAGCCCATTTTCCCTACTTACGCCGTCTATATTCTTTTGAAAAATCCTTACTAAGTAATAACTCTGAGGGTTCTCTATCGTTGAGTACCGGAAAAACTCTGCTTATCTTGACACAACATTAATTAACACTACCAAACCTAATGTGTTTTCCTATTATCCCATTACTAACGCTAGTGTTGTGGAAGGCCGATGTTGTAACGTCCCCTGGCATGTGAACGCCAGACTGTAGTTCGAGTCCCGCTCAAACTCGTTAGTTTCTTTGGTCGCTGCAACTTCCCCATCCTTGTGAGTTAAGGATGCAGGGTTTGGAGTAGCCTATAGGTCTATCTGCTGAATCATCAACAGTCATTACCTGGCCCTCCTTGGTCCTAGCTTGGTGCTGATCATATCAGCAGCTATTGCATGGCCCTCCTTAGTCCTAGCTTGGGTGAAGAAGGAGCTTGGGTGCTTATCATATCAGCAGTCATTGCCTGGCCATCCTAGGACCTAGCTTTGGTGGAGAGGAGGCTTGGGCGCTTATCATATCAGCAGCCATTGCCTGGCCATCCTTGGTCCAAGCTTTGGTGGGGGGGGGGGTGCTTGGACGCTGATCATATCATCAGCCATTGCCTGGCCCTCCTTGGTCTAACTTAGGTAGAGAGGGTGCTTGGGCACTGATTTAAGCACTGTCCTGCTTGAAAGGGCAATGTCACTCTCCCTTGCCTCTGCTATTCATGAAAGGCTTTTAAACCTTTTTAAGAAATGAACAAACACCAATTGTTAATATTATTATTACTAGCTAAGCTACGACTCCAGTTGTAAAAGCAAAATGCTACAAGCCCAAAGGCTCCAACAGGGAAAATAGCCCAGTGAAGAAAGGAAATAAGGAAACAGAATGGTGTGCCGGAGTGTACCCTCAAGCAAGAGAACTTTGACCACTAAGGACTGGCTCTTTCCTCCCACCGAAGTAATTACCACTGCAAGAGCTGTACAGCAATCAATTGGTCTTTCGTGCTATCAAATGGTTATCGAACGGTCCTGGCATATGTTCTTGACGTGACCATTAGTTTGTTTTATGGGTTCCTCTTCAAGGTTGAGACGCCTAGAAGGGTTTCTTAACGCTTGGCCAACTTTAAATTAAAAATGCATGTCCTTTGTACCCTGTAAAAAAAAAGTATTGACGGTTTCAGAGAGAGAGAGAGAGAGAGAGAGAGAGAGAGAGAGAGATGAGAGAGAGAGAGAGAGAGAGAGAGAGAGAGAGTGGGGGGTTCCTCTTTTGTGGTAGCCTATTGGAAACGTCCCTGCTTGGCGATCTCCTGTGAGCTAAATTTGAAAGAGAACCAACAACAGATGAAGCCGTTTCTAGTCCACTGCAGGACAAAGGCCTCACACATGACAAATCATTTCTGGGGTTTGGCCAGTTTTCTACACTACGCTGATCAGTGCAGATTGGTGATGGTGGGAGAGTTTCGTCTGATCACTCACAGCAAACCAACCTAGTATTTACTAGTACAGCATCGTTGATCATGGCGATACACAAACCCTTTCAAAGCGTTAAGGCTTTTGGAGAAACCTATAGGTCTACCTGTTGAATCATCAGCAGCTATTGCCTGGCACTTCCTGGTCCCAGCTTGAGTGGAGAGGGGGTTTGGGCGCTGATTATAGATATATGGTCAGTCTCTAGGGCATTGCCACAGTCCCTTGCCTGCGCCACTCATGAGTTACCACTAAACCTTTAATGGCCTAGTCAAGGCCCTCAAGTTTTGATGGCGTATTATTTTATAAGAGAGACAAAATTGTCTGTTTTTCCTCTCTCTTCATCTCTGTTTTCCCTCTTACACTAGATGCGTCCCGAGTTCGAGTCCTACTCAAACTCCTTAGTTTTCTTTAGTCGCAGCAACCTTACCATCATTGTGAGCTAAGGATGGGGAGTTTGGGGATGCTATAAGTCTATCTGCTGAGTCATCAGCAGCCGTTGTCTGGCCCTCATTGGTCCTAGCTTGGGTGGAGAGGGGGCTTGGCGCTAGGGCATTGTCTTGCTTGATAGGACAATGTCACAGGTCCTTGCCTCTGTCATTCATGGGCGGCTTTTAAACCTTTAATGGTCAACTTACAGCTGTATATCTAATCTGAAACTTAGGTGAACAGCTGCATTCATCAAGTTCATCTATTCCGCCTCGGAGGTCCAAGACTCGAACGCGGATCCAAAGCTTGCCGGCTCAGAGTGTTATCGACACAGTCACGAAAGGTTTAAAAGGTTTAAAGGCCGCTCATGAGTGGCAGAGACAAGGGACAGTGACATTGTCCTATCAAGCAGGACAATGCCCTAGAAACTGACCATATTTACATATGATCAGCACTTAAATCCTCTCCACCCAAACTAGGACCAAGGAGAGCCAGGCAATGGCTGCTGATGATTCAGCAGATAGCCTATACCCCCAAGCTATCAATCCTTAGCTCACAAGGATGGTGAGGTTGCAGCGACCAAAGGAACTAATGACTTTGGGAGGGACATTAACCCCAGTCTGGCGTTCACCAGTCAGGGACGTTACCACATCGGCCACCACATGATTTTGATAAGTGTTAATTCTCATACTGGGTTGAAATTGTTTTTGTCATTAATAACGAAACTTGACAGCTCATAATCCTTTGCTAAATCGAAAAAGACAATAATTCTTTCAACGATATTTCCAAACTTGACACCCGCAGTTGATTAGTTTGAAAATTGACAGTACGTCCAACTGCTAGTGTTGTCATGCAATATCAAAGAGCAGCGTTATAATCACATGGTTAATTTACAATATACATTTGGGTCAAGCGAGTGTACGCAATTTAAAAAATGAGACAGCAAAATGATTATTTTTTTTTACTTGTGGTGGCCGTTGTGGTAACGTCCCTGACTGGTGAACGCCAGACTGGGGTTCGAGTCCCACTCAAACTCGTTAGTTTCTTTGGTCGCTGCAACCTCACCATCCTTGTGAGCTAAGGATGGGGGATTTAGCGGAGCCTATAAGTCTATTTGCTGAGTCATCAGCAGCCATTGCCAGGCCCTCCTTGGTCCTAGCTTGGGTGCAGAGGGGCTTGGACGCTGATCATATGTATATATGGTCAGTCTCTAGAGCATTGTCCTACTTGATAGGGTAATGTCACTGTCCCTTGCACCTGCCATTCATGAGCGGCCTTTAAACCATATTAATTTTAAATAAAATCTGCCATTATTAAATCTGATGGGTTTAGAGATATCAGATACGGCTGAGTCACCAGCAGCCATTACCTGGCCCACCCTGGTCCTAGCTTGATGGAGAAGGGAATTGGGCGCTGATCATATTTTTATGGTCAGTCTCTAGGGCGTTGTCCTGTTCCTCGCCTGTGCCATTCATGAGCGATCTTAAAACTGTTTTAAATTTCAAAACAGTTTACCCTGTTATCATGTTAGATTTGAGTCTTCACGGATTCAACACTATTAGAGTCAAACAAGAGTATCGAGTTATTCTTTCTAAAAGTATTGAAAAATAATGAATTAATTAAGAATGTGAATAAAGTAAACATTGAATATAGATTATTTATATAACCTATATGTGATGAGAACGATTTTATCAGATTTCTATTATTATTATTATTATTATTATTATTATTATTATTATTATTATTATTATTATTATTATTATCATTTAGACCGTAAGCGTATTGGAAATCCGTGACTTGAAAATTGGAAAATATCTGCACCTTGGTATCTGTAGTTAAAAAATCTTAAGGGAACCACATTCTAAAAACCAAACATTTTTTAGCTACTATTGAATATCACGAAAGAATAGAAAATAGAATGAAAAAAAACTTCACGATTCTATTTGATAATGAATTCACAATCGCCGGATATATCGGCTGTCCAATGATGCGAACTTTGTAAACATATCAAAAATAATATTTCATGTTGAATGACATTTACTGATCTGCAGCCATCAAATGAAAATGGACATGAGCATCACACAAATGTTTCACAGATACATTATCATAAATGAGAATATAGCCGTTTTCCAATAAAATGGAAATGCATGAGAGAGAGAGAGAGAGAGAGAGAGAGAGAGAGAGAGAGAGAGAGAGAGAGAGAGAGAGAGAGAGAGAGAGAACAAGTTTTTCATCACTCAATAGTTCCCAAACGAGATACTGTGGTGGGTGTCGGCCAAATCGCAATTTGAAAACTGAATGATTAGTCCATGGGAAATAGACCAAAAAAGGTTATTTAGTCAAACAAATTGCAATACTTTGTTTTATTGCATGAACATGTTATATGGACTCTTAGGAAAACCATATCCAATATGGGACAAATTCGGCCATTTTGAAGTTGTGAAAATCACACTTTTAACGTTTTCGGAGAGTACATTTTTCCATATTTTCCCGTTTTTCTCCAAAACTGTTCATCGCACGGGTAAGAGGTATTGGTACAAAAAAGATAGAAAATTAAATTCTACACATGTTTGTCTCTATAAGTATTTACCCTAAAATTGAAAGTTTTTGGGCAAACAAGCCCGGAATTGGAATACACACATTTTGGAAAAACTGAAAAAATCGATTTTGTACTCACATTTACCTAAATATCTCCTCAACTACTAACCTTACGGTAAAATGCCATGGAATTGCTCCTTTAGAGTGAAGATTATTCTTTATTTTGACGTATTTACTTTCCATTATATCTTGATATTTTTGCAAAAGAAACACATACAAAAATAGACATAATTTTAATTCATGGAAAACAGATGAAAATAGAAACTTCAGTAAAACAAATTGCAATAGTTTATTCTATCCACGAATGTGTCATTTGGACTCTTTAGAACACCACAGTAAATAATATGACATATTCGGCCATTTTGAGTTTGCGTAATTCCGTATTAAAAATGGCGGCCGTTCTCATTGTGTGAATGGAAGTATCCTCTAAAATTTCCACTTTTAAATATATATATATATATATATATATATATATATATATATATATATATATATATATGTGTGTGTGTGTGTGTGTGTGTGTGTGTGTATGTATATATATATATATATATATATATATATATATATATATATATATATATATATATATATATATATATATATATTACTCAAAAAAACATGGTCTCCAGGAAATTACTGCAGACATCAGTTTTCACCCGTGACCTCTGTGGGCCCCTGGTTGAAATGAAGGCTGCACTTAATTTTTCAAGAAGAAAATTACCTTTGCAATTTACTTGGGTTTTACAATGGTTGTAATAAATACAAGATTTAACTAAAATGACAAACATCAAATTATTGATTAGCTCTTGAAGGTGTTTGAAAATAACAGAAATAAAAAAATACAATCATTGTTGCTCAAAATACATGCACAAACTAAATTAATCATGTTAAGTGTCTTCGTCTATTAATATGTTAACACATGTGCTAGTTTGACACTCCTCACAAAAATCTGTACAATATAACCCGTGTTTTTTTGCATGAGCAGTGCTGAGTGTCACAAAAGCCTTTGCATTTGCATCTGATTACTCTCAGCAAGGGATCAGGCGCAGGGCTGTTGTCCATCGTGCAAGGAATTAAGTTTCTTCCATTTCTCTTCCAGCCCCAATCGTCAGGTTTAACGTATGTTACCTTGCTAACTGCCATGTTAACTGCCTCTTGCACTATTAGAAAATCTGCATCTCCCTCTGCATGCTTTGTAGATACACCATGCTCCTTCAGAGTTTCAGACAGAAAGTTGATAAATCTCTGTTTGTTTTTATGGTTTGCTAAAAAATGCCTCCTTAGTTCCAAAGGTAAAGACTTTAGTGCGTGTCAGGTGAGTCATTTTTTGTCGATGCAGTATTGCTATATCCATCGAAGATAACAATAGGATAGCTATTTCTCTTGAAAAGAACAACATATTTGGATGCAATATCTTCATATGTTTCTCCTGCAGTCCATTTGATGCGTTGAAGCAAGGATCCACCATCAAAAACAGAACATTCAGCATCAGGGATTGACTCAGCTTGACTTATAGTGGATTTTAATATGGCATCTGCAAGCTGAGATTTGGTGGCACTTCGAGGAAGTCCATTGCTTGTGAACAGTGATGGTGGATATACAGAGAGCTCAAACCTCATGATTTCACTTAAGCTGATTTCAGCATTACTGGCTATCACAAGTAACCGCTGAAATAGAGCTTGAGGATCTACCTGCACTTCAACTCCATCTGTTACAATCTTCTGACCCATTGTCTTGATTTTGTGTTTCTTTCTGAAGATATAGTTTGCTGTATTTTGGTCTTCCATCATTTTGATTATATTGTTCCCAAAATCTTTGGCAAGGTGAGCATTTGACTGTGGTGCGGATAATCCTGAAATAATGTTGTACAAATACTCATTTTCTGTGAAAGGACTATGTTGTTCTAGGTACTGGAAAATCTTTGAAGTATCCTCCTGATCCCTCATCCTTCTGGATTCAGTCAAGTCTTTGTTTCTTTCAGTGCCAGTCTTCTCCTGGACACTCTTTAGTTCATTACTTATCTGAGCAAAGACTGGCATGGCTTGTAACCATCTTGCTTGTTGAATTTCATCCATACCTCGTCCATGTGTTAAGCCTCCTGTTGACTTTATGGATTTCATTAACACCTGCTCAATAACAAGATCTGGTGCTAACCTAGCCCAGTATCTGTCCGATCTCATAATGAAGAACAAACCAGACTCAATAAGTTGGTCATAGAGTTTCTCATTCGTTTTCTGTAGGTCAACCATGTCCTAGAGGAATAGATGTGCTGATTTTGTGTAGTTATTGTGTCCAGAGGCAGCAAAAAAGGAAGCATTCTTTGTAGTGCCCTGAAGTATAATGTTGTCTGGCTGGTTCTTTGACCTCTGAGTGCAGATCACAGGATATCCATCATCTCCATGTACTGAACCCATAATTATCCATTTGAGCTCTGTTGTAGCTGATCCTGAATATTTCTGAGCCTCTCTTCAACTGCCAATATGTCCTGGTCTTTAGCTTCTACTTCTGTTTCTGTCGATCGAAGAACTTTGTCAAACTTCTGTAATGCTCCAGCTATTGAATTCTGAGTGGCCTCATGATCTGATGCTTTCTTGACCACTGATACATTCAAAGCAGCATCAACTAAGAAGTGGCCACGTACTGCTCGCTCATATGCCTTTCCAGCCAGCATATGGTTGACAGTGTTGGGCCCATACAGAAGCTCCAGTGGTGTCCTCAGTCGATTGTCTTTCATGATGTGACCTATAGTGCCCAGGAAGCTCATTAAGGTATGGAATGGCCCAAGGATGAGAACAATATGTTTGAGTTGGTTTTCATGGCTGATGATATGCCTTGCCTAGAGCCACAAGGGTTGATCAAATGTGATGACAGGCGATATGTTGTATTTCATGCACTCGTCATTTACAAACATCAGGGTAGTAAAGATACAGCTTAAATTGTTTGGATCCAAGTCAACCATTGGTAAGAAGTAGAAGGATGCTTTTCCTAAATGGCTACCTCGGGAAATTTGAAAAGATACTTCAGTTCAAACAGTGAGAACGGTCGCCATTTTGAATATGGAATTGCTCAAATTCAAAATGGCCGAATTTGTCATATTATTTACTGTGGTGTTCCAAAGAGTCCAAATGACACATTTGTGCATAGAATAAACTATTGCAATTTGTTTTACTGAACCTTCTATTTTCATCTGTTTTCCATGAATTAAAATTGTGTCTATTTTTGCATGTGTGTGATTCTTTTGCAAAAATATCAAGATATAATGGAAAGTAAATACGTCAAAATAAAGAAATATCTTCACTCTAAAGGAACAATTCTATGACATTTTACCGAAAAAGTTAGTAGTTAAGGAGATATTTAGGTAAATGTGAGTACAAAGTCGATTTTTTTCAGTTTCTCCAAAATGTGTGTATTCCAATTCCGGGCTTGTTTGTGCAAAAAATTTCCATTTTAGGGTAAATACTTATAGAGACAAACATGTGTAGAATTTAAATTTCTATCGTTTCTTTGCCAATACCTCTTACCCGTACGATAAACTGTTTTGAAGAAAAACGGGAAAATATGGAAAAATGTACCCTCCGAAAACGTTAAAAAGTGTGATTTTCACAACTTCATAATGGCCGAATTTGTCCCATTTTGGATATGGTGTTCCTAAGAGTCCATATAACATGTTCATGCAATAAAACAAAATATTGCAATTTGTTTGACCTAAAAAGCTATTTCCCATGGACTAGATGTCGTGAAATATGTATTTCTCGAGCACAAGGCTGACATTCTCTTTTTTCACGAGTATTTTTCATGACTCTCCTATGCGTACCTTGCACATTCCAGCACTAGAAATCGATCACTCCATTTAGTTTTAAACTGTAGAATTGTCCAGCTTAAAGTAGCTATATATATATATATATATATATATATATATATATATATATATATATATATATACATATATATGCATATATATACATATACATATAAATATATATAAA
>NC_090727.1:75188227-75203227 GCF_036898095.1 Palaemon carinicauda | reverse complement strand
TATTATTATTACTTGCTAAGCTACAACCCTAGTTGGAAAAGCATAATGCTATAAGCCCAAGGGCTCCACCAGGGAAAATAGCCAAATGAGGAAAGGAAACTAGGAAAAGTAAAATAAACTATACAAACTTTAACAGAACAAGAGGAAGATAAATACGATAGAATAGTGTACTCGAGTGTACCCTCAAGCAAGAGAACTCTAACCCAAGACAGTGGAAGACCATGGCAAAGAGGCTATGGCACTATCCTAGACTAGAAAACAATGGTTTGGTTTTAGAATTTCCTTCTCCTAGAAGAGCTGCTTACCAAAGCTAAAGAGTCTCTTTTACCCTCAGCAAGAGGAAAATGGCCACTGAACAATTACAGTACAGTAGTTAACGCCTTGGGTGAAGAAGAACTGTTTGGTAATCTCAGTGTTGTCAGATGTATGAGAACAGATGAGAATGTGTAAAGAATAGGCCAGACTATTTGGTGTATGTGTCGGCAAAGGGAAAATAAACCGTAACCAGAGAGAAGGATCTAATGTAGTACTGTCTGGCCAGTCAAAGGACCCCCATATAGCGGTAGTACCTCAATAGATTATTTTGCGAAGATTTTGTCATAACCATAGCATTACTTAACCTAACATATTTACCTAACCTAACCCAAAAGACAAAGATTTCCTATAATCACCAAAATCTAGTATTTTTCTATTGAAAATAAAACTCATCATAAATTTAAAAGGAACACGAAACCACAAATTGGCAGAAAATCAGTTTCGGTCGGAAACTAAAAAATTAATTATTTAGTAAGGCTTTTGAGCCGAGTTCTATTAATAGCCTTTTAAAATATCAAGAAACCAAAAGAAGATTTAACTGTTTTGATGTGGAATTCGTGAGAAACTCTTCGGTATTTTAATTAACACTTCAAACTTCAGCGCAAAAGATAGATAATGAGTTCCATCTAAAATGTGTGGACTAAAAATAGAGGTTTCTGAAGATTCAAATTATGCAAATGGCTGATTCTCCATCTTCAATATTTTCTTAGACTTGAATAGTTTCTGTAGGAGACTTTACCAAATATAAAAAAATATTCCTCATTAACCATGACCTTCTGTCTTGTAGGAGTTGCTGAAGCATATTCCACTTAATAAAGGATTTGTCTTTCCTTTGAACCTTGTTTCTCTTAAATTACATTTCTAAATCAAAAATTCCTATTCGGAAATGACGTCATTCAAATTATAATTCTTTTCATAAGATTCCTATTGAATTCATGCTTTATTTTTGAACGAATATCTTTGTGATCTTCAGTTCGTTTTTTTAATAACTCCCACTATCACCTTGCAAGAATTCATTACTTGGATTTTTTTATTAGAAATCAACGGCCCCTTACTATCTTATAATCTTCCATAAAACTATTTAATTTCCCTATGAAATTATCTCAGAATACCTTATCATTCTCCATTTAATAATCAACGTAATTTCCAGCAACTAAAACTTTCCATATGCAATTAAAAGAAAATTAAATACTCTAACAAGACGGGCACAGTAGAGTGCAGAACTCCACCGCGGCAGCTTATTTCTCGACCTTTTACTTGACCGCGACCTTGACCTTTGACCTTGACCTTCCAAAATTTAATAATTTTCAGATTTTTACATATCAGTTAAGTCCGACGAGTTTTATTACTTTACGATTTAAATTGTGGCTAGGAAGCTGTTCACAAACAAACACACACACAAAAACAGGGGGTAAAATATAACCTCCTCCCAACTTCGTTTGGTGGAGGTAATTAACATTAAAGTAATTTCTGAAACTTGACAAAATTAATAATCAAGGGAAGTGAAGGACAGAGACCTACACTTGCTAACCACAATCCTGACCCATAGACTGAATTTATATAGACTTTTTGATTTACAGGTCGATGTAAATCCTCAAATTTACCATTTTGTTCATCACAAATACGGACAGGTAATATGATGAAGACTTTCGTCTTGGATCAAGGTAGCATTGCCGTATTGGTAATACTCTGCAAAGAACGCCTGATGAATTTTAAATTTTACCTGTAGTTGATGCTAAGGCTTTCATCTCGGCCTCCATACAATAATAAATCGGCTTATTTCTCTTTACGGTTTGGTTCTCGAACTGTCGACCTAACCGCGCCAGGACTCCTCGCTGCTGGGAGGAAGGGCGATGGTGACTGGTACAACACATAAACATAGGGGTTGTGGTGGCCTGGAGGTAGAATCCTTGACTGGTGATTGCCAGACTGGGGTTTGAGTCCAGCTCAGACTCGTTAGTTCCTTTGGTCGCTGCCATCTCACCATCCTTGTAAGTTAAGGATGGGGGGGGGGAATCCTATAAGTTTATCTGCTGAGTCATCAGCAGCCATTGCCTGGCACTCCTTGATCCTAGCTTGGGTGGAGAGGAGGCTTGGGCACTGATCATACGTAATATGGTCAGTCTCTATGGCATTGTCCTATTTCATGTCACTGTCATTTGCCTCTGCCATTCATGACCAGCATTTTAAACCTTAAACAGGGGTTTAACCGAAGTCAGGCAGGGCAGCCGATCATGACTACGGTCTATCCAAAGCCAAATTAAAGTCCTTCAAAAAGAAGGCGACCGTGCTTACCCCATACAAAATGGGGAAAAACACGTTAATAGAAGAAGACTTCAAATATATAACTTAGTAGGCGTTTGGGCCATCAGAAAACAAGTCAATGAATACAGTATTTCCTCTAGAAAAACAAAATATTCTATCATTAAAACGAGTTCAGTACATGAGCAGAAAATCATCAAGTGGATTGGAAAGATCCTTGCCTGGCGATTTGCTGGATTTGGGTTCGAGGCCCTCTCAAGCTCAATATTATCTTGTAGTGTCTGCAACCTCACCATCCTTGTGAGCTAGAAGATGGGAGGTTTGGGAGAGCCTATAGGTCTACCTGCTGAGTCATCGGCATCCATTGCCCGGTCCTCCCTGGTCCTAGCTTGGGTAGAGGGAGGTCTTGGGTGCTGATCATATGTATTCCATCTCTAGGGCTTTGTCCAGCTAGGGTATTGTCAGTGTCCATTATCTCTGCCATTCATAATTGACTGAATTAACTGTTAATTACTACTAAGAACAAAACGATAAAAGTAATACTGTCATACGAAGATCCAGTTCCTTCCTATCTCTTCTTCTTCCTCCTCATTCATTAGTCACCTTACTGACATCCCCTCTTGCTCCTCCCCTCAAACACTCTTAAAGTCTTAATTAATCTCCAATGGGACTGTTAATCTAAATGCGACTAGTATCTCATACTTCAGATGACAAACTTCCCCGAAGATGAATTACTTCGAAATATTATTTCTCTTACATCATTGCCTCCCTCAATGAAGTTGGAAGGAAGTTATGTTTTTTACCCTGTTTGCTTGTTTGTGTGTGTGTTTGTTTGTGAACAGCTTCCCGGCGTCCATTTTAATCGTAGAGTAATTAAACTTGCAGGGGTTAACTGATATGTAAAAAACTTGAAATGATTAAATTTTGGAAGGTCAAAGTCAAACGTCAAGGTCAAGCATAGTATCCAATTCACGTCATCAGCCATGAGTCTGTACATCGTTGTCACAGAGACTTCAAACTCGGTTCATATTTGATTGTATGAAACTCCATATCAATTAAGACATGTAAAGTTCAAAGTCAAGGTCGAGTCCAAGGTCAAGGCTGAGCAAAAGGTCAAATTCTGTTCTCAACCATATGGCCAGAATTTTAATCGTAAAGTAATGAAACTTCCAGGAATTTTAAACTTATATGAAGAGTTAGAAATATTAAATTTTAGAAAGACAAAGGTCAAGGTCACGGACGAGCAAAACGTCCTAAATCAGTCCAAAAAGTCGCAAAATAATCGGCCCTGTCGGAGGTCTGCGCTCTACTAAGCGCCCCTCAAGTTATGCATCTTACAGCATCTGAAATCCTTCTAGAATCTAACGATGTAGGATTTAAACTTCCTCGCTTATTTACTCGCTGGCTGGTAAACAAACAAATCTTGATGTTGGAGGATCTTAGTAAATGCATGAATAAGTCTGGCCGAGATAAATTTGATTCCATTTACTTAACGTTGCCATTTCTCCTTATGTGAGAAGCTCTTTATCCCCAGCACACGAAAACATTGCATGTGGTATTTTCATGAAAATTATATCCACTTTCTGTGAGACTTCTTCTTCTTCTTGATTCTTTGTCTGCATCTTTTCCCACTTTTAAGTGGGGTCGATGATTCTGACCAGCTTTCTCCATCTACCTCTGTCCCACACTTCATCACCGGTTAATCGCTTTGATCGAAGGTTATCCTTGCTACAGTCCATCCACCTTCGCTTTGGTCTCCCTCTCCTTCTCGTTCCCTGTACCTCCATTTCCATCACCCTCCACCCAATATACTGTTCATCTCTTCTCATGACATGACCATACCACCTAAGTCTTCTTTTTTGGATCTTATCTGATAGTTTTCCAACTCCACTTTCTGTGAGACATTTCCCTTTTAAAACCGTCTGGTAAAAACAATGAAAAGTGCAAATGTCTCACTTGGGTTAAAGATTTTTGCCCAATCCGTAGTGTACAAATATAGAATGTCTAAATATAGAATGTCTTCAACTTACGAACATTCACCTTACAATCATTCAGAGATACAAACACAGATCCAACTGACAATAACAGATACAATAAAGAAATACCGTAATAAAACTATTATATCATTTAATACAGTGAGCAAAACGACATTTGTGATAACCTGATATATATTCCAAATGTAACTTGATTATTTGTTGACTTTTCAAGCTGGAAATCATATGGATGGAATTTAGGTTAGGCTTGAATGTAACAAAATTTGACTTACAGTTTATTGGAACCAATTAAGATTGTAAGTTGAGGATCTTCTATTACTTAATTTCTTTCATTTCCTCTATTTTCTTCATTTTTATTATTTTATTAGCTTCGTCTTTGCTCCACTACTATTTCTTCCTTTCTTCTATTTTTTTTTCATTGTTATTAATTCATCCGATGCTTGGTTCCTTGAGAGAGAGAGAGAGAGAGAGAGAGAGAGAGAGAGAGAGATTCACCTAATTCGTTTATGCTGGCCCCCTCAGAGAGAGAGAGAGAGAGAGAGAGAGAGAGAGCGTTCACCTAATTCGTCTATGCTGGCCCCCTCAGAGAGAGAGAGAGAGAGAGAGAGAGAGAGAGAGAGAGAGAGAGAATTTTCCCTCTTTCATATTCAGCAATACCAAATAGAGTTCGTCTTTTGGTAACTTTTTTTTTCCATTTTCCAGGTTAAGCCAAGAAAAGTTTCTTTTTCTTGTGGCCCCAAAAATCTCCTCTGCCATTTTTCTCATTCCATATTTTTCGGAATGTCTAATAGATAACAGAATTAAAGAAATAAGCTTTATTATGAACAAACTGTAAGTAATTTTGTGTTCGATGACCACTAAGAAATGAGATAATAAAACAATTTAAATATAAAATATAACATAAAATATAAGAAATGTTCTTCACACTGGTAAATTAAATTCTTCGTATTCACTCTGAAAAATATACAAATATACAAACATACGATATGTATATGCACTTGTTTATGCATAACAAACGGCGTAAATATGTGATTTACGATAAAAACAGTAGTTAGAGTATGAATTCTTAACAAATTACATTTTATCTAGAAGGGCAACTTATTTCTCGACATTTTGCTCGACCATGACCTTTAACCTTTAACCTTAAGATGTATTAATTGGCGTGGCTATTCATTCACTCAAATATGAACCAAGTTTGAAGTTTGTGACAACGATGTCTAAACTTATGGTTGATGACGTGAATTGAACATTTTGCTTGATCATGACCTTGACCTTTGACCTTGACCTTCCAAAATTTAATCATTTCCTGTTTTTTTTTTTAAACACTTAATCCATATAAGTTTCATTATGATTAAAATTGTGGTCAGGAAGCTGTTCACAAACAAACACACACACAAACAGAGGGTAAAACATTTTGCTTTACCTTGACCTTGGCCTTTGACCTTGACCTTCCAAAATTTAATCATTTCCAATGTTTTACATAACACTTTACTCCTGCAAGTTTTATTGCTCTACGATTAAAATTGTGGCCATAATCTGTTCACAAACAAACACACACACACAAACACACACAAAATAACCTCCTTCCAACTTCGTTGGCGGAGGTAATTGCCACTCAAATTTACCCTGATACACTGAAAACGAAATATTAAAAGTCATCTGTTCCCTGACACACATTAAGGTTTTTAGTATAGTGAGCAAATCATCCAGAGGTGCATTTCTGTCAAGTAACTCCCGATAGCTCTTTCCATCAAACAAAACAAATCATCACAAAAATTCTAAACTGGAACCAATTATCGATATAGAAAATATGTCGTTTAAGCTAACCCGATAAAAAAATAAACTCCATTAATTAAAAAGGCGACAATGATTCACTGTCATTATTGGATTCCTTTTATATTTGAGAGAGAGAGAGAGAGAGAGAGAGAGAGAGAGAGAGAGAGAGAAGATCATTGCTGGGACTCAAAGATCTTCGTTAATATTTAAGAGAGATGAAATTCGTAAAAATTTTGAGAGAGAGAGAGAGAGAGAGAGAGAGAGAGAGAGAGAGAGAGAGAGAGAGATCTTCCTTTTTGGGGACACAAAGGTTTTCGTTAACAAAATGATAATCAAACACAGTATTGGGTACAAGAAAATATGCAAATGTAAATCTTATATTTTGCCAATACTGTTTTGCTTCTCCCCTCCAAAACTTCCTCAAAGTCAATACACTCGACCTTTGCAACAACTTACTATTCTTCTTTCAATAAGTAGGAAGGGACAGATCTCTCGTTAAAGTTCCAATATAAATTTTCCCATCTTCATACACCTTTTCTGAGTTCAAATCAGGTGAATATTATAAATAATAAGAATATGTTGATACTACCACTGTTTATAGGCCTAGTCATTAAAAGGTTAAAATGCCGCTCATGAATGGCAGAGGCAAGGGACAGTACAAACTTATAGTTGATTACGTGAATTGGACATTTTGCTTGCCGTGACCTTGACCTTTGACCTTGACCTTCCAAAATTTTATTATTTACAGCTTTTGGCATAACAGTTAATCCCTGCAAGTTTCATAACTCTACGATGAAATTTTGGCCAGGAAGCTGTTCACAAAAAACACACACACATACAAACAGGGAGTAAAACATAACCTCCTTCCAACTTCATTGGCGGAGTTAACTAGCCTTGCAGTATCCCTTTCCGAGTGTTCGCTAATACCTCTAATAAATATGAGAATCCAGATTAATCATAGTCACCTTAAGCCTAACAGTTAAGGAGATGATCATCTTGAAAGGGAGACAGATTCTGTAACCATTTATGAGAAAATATGACGTGATTAAATTATTATTATTATTATTATTAGTAGTAGTAGTAGTAGTAGTAGTAGTAGTAGTAGTAGTATTTTTATTATTATTATTATTATTATTATTATTATTATTATTACAAGCTAGGCAGTAACCCTAACTGGAAAAGCAAGATGCTATAAGCACAAGGGCCTCAACAGGAAAGAAGCCCAGTGAGGAGAGGAAAAAAGGAAATAGATAAACTACAAGAGAAGAATAAACGATCAAAATAAAATATTTCAAGAACAATAACAACATTAAATTACATCCTTCACATATAAACCATGTAAACTTCAAAACTCAGGTCATTTTAGATTAAAGGAAAATCAAAAATGAAATTTCAATTCTCAGTCTCCCAATAAAACTCACCAATCCTTGTTTTTCTCATGTATTATCTCTGTCCCTTCATCTTTCGTCCTCCCCTTTATATTTTTCTAACCTTCGCCTTTCCTTTTGTTAATTCTTAAAAATAACAACCCACCCCCCCCACACCAGCTCCATTTTCCGTAGGTAAAGGGAAATGAAAATTAAATGAGAAACTCAAGGTGGAGAAAAAGTAAAAGGGGAGAAAAAATGGCAAATGGTCGAGTGTGGGAAGGAAGAGGTATGGATATGATCTTTAGGATATGTTTTAAAGTTTGTGAAATTGAGAAAATTATGATATAAAAATATTTTTTATATAAATATTTTCAGTAAGTTTTGTTACTTTGAAAATGTTTTTTTTCTTTTTTTTTTACTTTTTTTCATAATTTTTATTCAGATCGAAACATTCACATAAATCCTTGACACTGGAAAATTGTATATATCTCACCTTTCAAAGAGAGAGAGAGAGAGAGAGAGAGAGAGAGAGAGAGAGAGAGAGAGAGAGAGAGAGCTGGTATATAATTATAACTAATTCAGTATAATATATATATATATATATATATATATATATATATATATATATATATATATATATATATATATATATATATATATATATATATATATAATATATATATATATATATATATAATATATTATATATATATATATATATATATAGGCTAAAAATTTCACAAACATCAATTATTAGTACTTCTGCAGAAAACTCAGTTTAAAATCTACCTAGACTAATTATGACTTCTTCCCTATAGCTATAATATCAATAATTGCTAAAGGTTTCATCTGTGTCTTCAATATATCGTTATCTTTCATTACAATCTTTCATTGCAATGATCAATATCATCCCGAATATTACTCGTTAATAGGTTGAAATCTAATTATGTTTAAAGTGTAAAACATCGAGCACCCTATAACTTAAACCCACATAAAAAAATGTTTGAGTTACCAAGTCAAAATACCTACATTCATGTCTAACGATTACCTGTACATTTATCGCAATTGCAACAACTATTATCTTTCATTAAACTTCTCTTGGATATTCCGCTCGTGCAGTCAGTGACGATAATCAAATCGACGATGGAGATAACGTTAAAAGGATCAAGTAATTGTATCACCACTTAGAAATCTCCGTAACATTTTTATAACTCACATGGGTGAATAAATTGTGGCTGGAATTAGATAAACCGTCGTCTGAGCTATTTTCTGTCTCTAGATTGTCTGCAGACAGCATGTGCAATTCTATCAATAACACCAGGAAGTTGAACTCTACCTCTATTTCTATTATTATTATTATTATTATTATTATTATTATTATTATTATTGTTGTTGTTGTTATCATTATTATTATTATTATTATTATTATTATTATTATTATTATTATTATTATTAATGTTGACCAGGGTGACACAAGTTTTTTTTTATAGTTTATATATTAAACATCTGTTTTAATGTTGCTAATGTTTTTAAAATATTTTATTTTAGTTGTTCATTACTTCTAATATCGTTTATTTATTTCCTTATTTCCTTTACTCACTCGGCTATTTTTCCCTGTTGGAGCTCTTGGGCTTATAGCATCTTGCTTATCCAACTACGGTTGTAGCTTAGCCAGTAATAGTAATAATAAAGCTACAACCCTAGTTGGAAAAGCAAGATGCTATAAGCCCAAGGGCTCCAACAGGGAAAAATAGCCCAGTGAATATAGGAAATAAAAAAAAAACCATATAAGAAGTAATGAACAATTAAAATAGAATATATTTTAAAAATATCAACAACATTAAAACAGATATTTCATATATAAACTATAAAAAGACTTATGTCACCTTGTTCAACATAAACACTGGAATATTATTGTCTTCATAAACAAATGCTTTTACTATAAGGATGCATACAAAAACAAAAGCTTAATAATTACTAATTAGTCAAATAGAAAAAGTAAACTGTCTTAAGAATAACAATTATCAGTATTTGTTGAATTTTGCTTGAAGGAACCAGAACTTTTGCTTTGAAACCTAGACACATTTGCGTTAAGTAACTCGGAAGAGACTGTCAGGTTAATTTCTTGTTTAAGTCTTTTGCCCAAGTCAATTCGTACAACACATCAGTAAATGTTTTTCTCTGTCACCATTCAGATTCTTGTAATCAAATAAATTTTCTTATCCCATAATTCTAATCATATACCATATCCCCACATTATGGTGGCAGATGTGAAAACGTCCCTGACTGGTGAATGCCTGACTTGGATTCGAGTCCCGCTTAAATTCATTAATTCCTTTGGTCACTGTAACCTCACCATCCTTGTGAGCTAAGGATGGGAGTTTTGGGGGAGCCTATAGGTCTATATGCTGAGTCATCTGCAGCCATTGCCTGCCTCCTTGGGTGAAGAGGGGACTTGGGCGTTGATCATAATGTAAATATGGTAAGTCTCTAGGGCATTGTCCTGCTTGATAGGGCAATGTGACTGCCCCTTGCCTCTGCCATTCATGAGCGGCCTTTAAGCCTTGTAAAAAAGTATGGGTATTTGTTAGACTGTGTAGGTGGGAGCGTAGGGAAAAATAGAGCCACCTCTTATGGTAATGCACATATCACCAACATTGATTCAACTTAGTTTTCTTTTTTTCATTTTTTTCATGCCAAGATAAAGAAAATAAAAGGTACATTTACAAAGGGACAAAAATGGATGAAACTGTCTGTGCAGTTCGCAGGACTTAAAAATAAACTACTTCGAGGGGTTTCACTGGATTTGAAACTGCAGTGTTGCCAATTTGGGAATATAAGAAATGCCACTTAATAACACTGTTCAGACGTTATAATTCATGCTTACGATCTACATTTAGTTTATAACTTCCAAACTGTTGGAGTAACGTCTAGCCATTAGCGTTGGTTCGTTTATGAATATCTAGACTCTAGAGCTTGTCTCTATGAGAGGGCTCTTAGACTATACAAGCCATAGCCCACAAGCTTCATTAGCTCTGTCATTATTGAGTTTACTTTGCGATCTCTATCTTGATACAGGATAAGTAGAACCAGGGTCAATACAGATACTAGAATACGGATGATGAATGGAACCAAATTGAATTGAATTTAAACAAATTGAATATAAGATTCAGGCCTTAAGCCCAAGCACTGGGGCATCAAAGGTCATTCAGCGTTGTATAATGGAAATCAATCAACCATACCCGTACTGTCACATTTAAAGGTTTAAAGGTCGCTCATGAGTGACTGAGGCAATGGACAGTGACATTGCCCTAGCAATCAGGACAATGCCCTAGAGACTGACCATATATTATATGATCAGCGACCAAGCCCGGTCTCCACCCAAGCTAGGGCCAGGGAGGGCCAGGCAATGGCTGCTGATGACTCAACAGAGACCTACTGTATAGGCTCCCCCAAACATCCCCTCCTTAGCTCATAAGGATGGTATGGTTGCAGACACTAAAGGCTCTAACGAGTCTGAGCGGGACTCGAACCCCGGTCTGGCAAACACAAGGCAGATACGTTACCAATACTTTTAAATTCTTAAACCAATCAAACAACTTTCATACAATAATATGTAAATGTAAAATAAGGAGGGATTAAAAGGGTTGAAAAAAATATATTAATAAAATTATCTAAAACTCGTGATATAAATAAATATTCTATATAATTTTTTTTTCAAGTTCAGGGTATTACAATTTTCACCTGGTGGAACCAAACTTCAATCCATTAGCTTAGGACACACAGGAATAAGATTATAATTTCTTCAACCTTTTGCCTCGGTCCTTTTATTACCTCCCCCAAAGAAGATGTAAGGAGGTTATGTATTACACCTTGTTTTTGAGTGTTTGTTTATTTATGAACAGCTTCCTAGTCACAATTTCAATCGTAGAGTAATGAAGCTTGCAGGGATTAACCGTTATGTAAAAAGCTGGAAATGATTAAACTACAACCCTAGTTGGAAACGTAGGATGCTATAAACCCAAGGGCTCCAAAAGAGAAAATAGCCCAGTGATGAAAAGAAATAAGGAAAAACTAATTGAGAAGTTTTAGAACAATAATAAATACTGAGTAACATTCGCATCAATATTAAAAATCTCATATTGTTTATCAATTATTATCGATTTCTAAAGACTGCCAACTTCTAATAATATCAATAAATATTTGCACATAATCCTCTGAATGCAATAACCATTCCCTTCTCATAATTCATTACGGTATTATCTATAAATCAGATCACCGGACACACATCCCCGTACATCTGTCGTAAGCCTTTGATATTTTAATTGAATGGCCGTCCTGTCATTTCGTATATATATAATTGGTGCGTAATCTAATAGTAAGGTCATCGCTCTAAATTAGGCCCGTTGAAATATATATATGTCTGGTCCAAATAAATGAATAAGATAATTAAATTTCGATGGTCACTGACATGGGAAATGTGAGCTCTTCGTACTCCCCCAGGAGAGATTAGTTCACACAACTTTCAATTGGACTCCAGAAGGCACTAGAAGAGTTGGAAGACCCAGGTCTACATTACTGAGGATTATGAAACGTGAAGAGATGATAAATGGAGAAATATTGATTTAAAAGCTCAAGATAGAGACAACTGGCGAAATCTAACCGAGGCCCTTTGCGTCAATAGGCGTGGGAGGAGATTATGATGATGATGATGATGACGATGAAGCTTAAAAAAGTGACCGAATATATACAAATTACAGCAAGCTGGTTTCGAAAGAAATTCGTTGAAAATAATACATTTCAAATTACAAAATGTCTTGAAATAACGGTAGTTATATTCTTAAACTAATTACTGAACGATTGCCGGAATAAAAGTGAGATGATGCCGTTTAGGTATGTACGGTAATTAACATAGTAATAAACTGATGAAATAGGCTATGAGAATAAATTCATTATAATAAATAACACTATTTGAGAGAGAGAGAGAGAGAGAGAGAGAGAGAGAGAGAGAGAGAGAGAGAGAGAGAGAGAGAGGGGGGAACCACAGTCGTATTGGACAAGTTTAGTTTTAGTATTAGAAAAGTCTCAGTAAAATCGAATCGATGAATAAATAAAAACCAAGAGAGAGAGAGAGAGAGAGAGAGAGAGAGAGAGAGAGAGAGAGAGAGAGAGAGAGAGAGAGAGAGAGAGAGAGAGAGAGAGAGAGAGATTGTTGTTGTAGATTGCCTGACCTTGCGGCCAGACATGGGCTCTTGCACACTTCCAACCCGGAGAGAGAGAGAGAGAGAGAGAGAGAGAGAGAGAGAGAGAGAGAGAGACCTAAAATACGTAGAATTAGAAACCGACAATTCGCTTCTTGCTCCTAACATGCTCCGATCTGAACTGGACGTGAGCGTTTAACCAAAGTAAAAAGATTTCGTCTACATAAAGAGTTTTCTTCAGAAATGTAGTTAAACGTTTAGTGGTGTATTAGGAAGTCTAAAAGTATTCTTGTGTGTTTATTATCATCACATGTATATGTCTCATTTGCATTCATTTCGTAAAATATTGGTTAATTGAACAAGAACTAAATTATGATAAATGGAAATAAGTGAAAATGAGCTATGGAATGGCGTATGTTAGACTACAAAGGCGTATTAGAAATAGTAATGCTAGAAAAAAATGTTTGGATGCTCTACGCTGGAAGCCTGTGGGTGCATGCACTGGTGTCCATTATATAATCCATATTATTATCATTATTATTATTATTATTACTTGCTAAGCCACAACCCTAGTTGGAAAAACAGGATGCTAAAAGTCCAGGGGCTCTTACAGGGAAAATAACCCTGTTAGGAAAGAAAACAAGGAAATAACAGAACTATTAACTATCAAAATAAAATATTTAAGAACAGTAACAGCAATTGAAATAAACATTTCATATATAGACTATAAAAACTTCAACGAAAGAAGAGGAAAAGAAATAAGATAGAATAGTGTGCCCGAGTGTACCCTCAAGCAAGAGACCTCTATGAACAGCATTTACAATCCGTATAATAATCGGTAAAATGATATAACCTTTGACCTCCCGGGTCTACATCACCAAACTTGTCCCCTTTTGGTATATAAAACACAATATATTCTCTAACTTGGCTAAAGTATTTTCAGCGTTAGGCCTGTACCGAGAGAGAGAGAGAGAGAGAGAGAGAGAGAGAGAGAGAGAGAGAGAGAGAGAGAGAGAGAGTTACACGGATTTTGGATGTCTCAAAGACTTTTTAGGCCATACGTGGAGACTCAATTTGCTCTTTGGTAGAGCGATTTAGTCTAAGCATTTAGAGTTCTTATGATATTGTCTAACTTATTCTTGAACTCGTTTACCGTGTTACTGTTTACTTCATCCGCTGAAAGTCTATTCCAAATATTTGATATTTTGTATGTAAAGAAATTGCCTCATTCTGTACTGTTTTGTGCTAAGCGTGAAGAGAGAGAGAGAGAGAGAGAGAGAGAGAGAGAGAGAGAGAGAGAGAGAGAGAGAGAGAGAGTCCTCCCAAAACTGCCTCGGGCTATATAAGCCATGATGTTACAGTAATTGTCCAATATGGAATTCAAGGATCCTGGATCGAGTCTATAACTCGGTATCTGGGCCCTGTCATACCTATGTAGGAAACTGTTAACTTCTAGTTATGACTTCCAAATTTAGTCATTTCCTTCCATAGTTGTTGCTGCATGTTGTTGGCCTTTCGAAATTTTACATTTACTTTTGGGATTATTAGAATTTATGATGACAATACATTTTTTAAAGTTCAGACTGTCTCTGACCATTAAGATGAAAATTTAACACGTCGTACAGATAAGGAGATATTATTATTATTATTATTATTACTATTATTATTATTATTATTATTATTTTTATTATTATTAACTAAGCTACAACCCCAATTGGAAAGAAGGATGCTATAAGCTAAAGGGCTCCGACTGGGAAAATAGCCCACTGAGGAAAGGAAATAAGGAAACAGATAGAATGGTGTACCTAAGTGTACCCTTAAGCAAGAAAACTATAACCCAAGACAGTGGAAGACCATGGTATAGAGTCTATGGCATTACCCAAGACAGTGAAAAACCATGGCACATAGGCTATGGTACTACCCAACATAGTGGAAGACCATGGTACAGAGGCTAAGGCATTAACCAAGACAGTGCAAGACCATGGTACAGAGGCTACGGCGCTACCCAAGACAGTGGAAGACCATGGTACAGAGGTTATGGCACTACTCAAGACAGTGGAAGACCATGGTACAGAGAATATG
>NC_090727.1:75180727-75183227 GCF_036898095.1 Palaemon carinicauda | reverse complement strand
GAGGTTTGGTGGAAGAGGATGCTTTTGATCCAAGGCATCGGAGAAGGCGAATCAGGCAACCGACCCCTTAATGTAGGGATAACAGTGAAAAAGAAGATAAGATGAAGGATGATATGGAGAGAAGAGGTTTGGTGGAAGAGGATGCCTTTGATCCAAGGCATCGGAGAAGGCGAATCAGGCAACCGACCCCTTAATGTAGGGATGAGAGTGAGAAAGAAGATAAGATGAAGGATGATATGGAGAGAAGAGGTTTGGTGGAAGAGGATGCCTTTGATCCAAGGCATCGGAGAAGGCGAATCAGGCAACCGACCCCTTAATGTAGGGATAACAGTGAGAAAGAAGATAAGATGAAGGATGATATGGAGAGAAGAGGTTTGGTGGAAGAAGATGCCTTTGATCCAAGGCATCGGTGAAGGCGAATCAGGCAACCGACCCCTTAATGTAAGGATAACAGTGAGAAAGAAGATAAGATGAAGGATGATATGGAGAGAAGAGGTTTGGTGGAAGAGGATGCCTTTGATCCAAGGCATCGGAGAAGGCGAATCAGGCAACCGACCCCGTAATGTAGGGATAACAGTGAGAAAGAAGATAAGATGAAGGATGATATGGAGAGAAGAGGTTTGGTGGAAGAGGATGCCTTTGATCCAAGGCATCGGAGAAGGCGAATCAGGCAACCGACCCCTTAATGTAGGGATAACAGTGAGAAAGAAGATAAGATGAAGGATGATATGGAGAGAAGAGGTTTGGTGGAAGAGGATGCCTTTGATCCAAGGCATCGGAGAAGGCGAATCAGGCAACCGACCCCTTAATGTAGGGATAACAGTGAGAAAGAAGATAAGATGAAGGATGATATGGAGAGAAGAGGTTTGGTGGAAGAGGATGCCTTTGATCCAAGGCATCGGAGAAGGCGAATCAGGCAACCGACCCCTTAATGTAGGGATAACAGTGAGAAAGAAGATAAGATGAAGGATGATATGGAGAGAAGAGGTTTGGTGGAAGAGGATGCCTTTGATCCAAGGCATCGGAGAAGGCGAATCAGGCAACCGACCCCTTAATGTAGGGATAACAGTGAGAAAGAAGATAAGATGAAGGATGATATGGAGAGAAGAGGTTTGGTGGAAGAGGATGCCTTTGATCCAAGGCATCGGTGAAGGCGAATCAGGCAACCGACCCCTTAATGTAAGGATAACAGTGAGAAAGAAGATAAGATGAAGGATGATATGGAGAGAAGAGGTTTGGTGGAAGAGGATGCCTTTGATCCAAGGCATCGGAGAAGGCGAATCAGGCAACCGACCCCTTAATGTAGGGATAACAGTGAGAAAGAAGATAAAATGAAGGATGATATGGAGAGAAGTGGTTTGGTGGAAGAGGATGCCTTTGATCCAAGGCATCACAGAAGGCGAATCAGGCAACCGACCCCTTAATGTAGGGATAACAGTGAGAAAGAAGATAAGATGAAGGATGATATGGAGAGAAGAGGTTTGGTGGAAGAGGATGCCTTTGATCGAAGGCATCACAGAAGGCGAATCAGGCAACCGACCCCTTAATGTAGGGATAACAGTGAGAAAGAAGATAAGATGAAGGATGATATGGAGAGAAGAGGTTTGGTGGAAGAGGATGCCTTTGATCGAAGGCATCACAGAAGGCGAATCAGGCAACCGACCCCTTAATGTAGAAATAACGGTGGAGGAGATGATTGATTATCATTAACTTATAATAACACATCACCGAGTTATCTCTGATGCCAACATGGGAAGTATAAAACTTCAAAATATTCCTCATATTTGAAATGTCAAAGATGATGCCATTCTATGAATAGAAGTTAAACAAAATAATTTTAATAGCAACAATAATAATCTTAATATCAACAGTAATTTTAAATGAATTATACATATTAAAACGGCATTAGTATCGTTGATAAAATTCGCAACAGAAAACATGGCGATAAAAAGCAAAAATTATTATTCAAAGAGAAATTTACTATCAACTGAATCAGCGTAATAAAAATGACTGCGATTAAACGCAACGAATATATTTGAAAACTATTATGGACATAGCTGCTATTTATGACTCATTTCTTGGTCTGAATGTCAATAAATATCGAGAATATTGACGGCTAGAAAAACACAAAGTATGTAGATTGTAAACCAGTGGAATGAGAAAATACACACACACACACACTAATATATAAGAGTTATTTGATACAGCCAGTCACTCCCCTTTGGGATATTGAGTTCTCTTGCTTGAGGGTACACTCGGGCATACTATTCAATCTTATTTCTCTTCCTCTTGTTTAGTTACAGTTTTTAAAGTTTATATATGAGATATCTATTTTAATGTTACTGTTCTTAAAATATTTATTTATCCTTTTGTCCTTTCCTCACTGGGCTATTTTCCCTATTGGAGCCCTAGGGCATATAGCATTCTGCTTTTCCAACTAGGGTTGTAGCTTAGCAATTAATAATAATAATAATAATAATAATAATAATAATAATACCGG
>NC_090727.1:75165727-75173227 GCF_036898095.1 Palaemon carinicauda | reverse complement strand
TGAAAATCCACGCAAATTAATATATGTTAAGATTAAAGGTCAAGGTCAGAGCAAAAGGTAGAGAAATAAACTGCAGTGGCGGATGTCTACCTTCTAATGAGTGCCCCTCTAATTCTGCCTGAATTTGAAATGATAACAGTTTATGAAATGATTATTTTACTGTTACCATGTATATACGAAGATCTACTGCTATGTCGGTGTAATTCCAATATCTGAGAAGCTGGTGTTTCTAATTAAAATCCATCAACGTGTTGTGTTTTTAAACGCCACATTCAACAAGGTCTGAGTATCTCCCGTGGGGGAACGAACAAGCTTCTCTATCAAGGTGGGTTTACACGGTCGAACGGTTCGTCGAACGCGATTCGACAGACAAGTGTTTGAAGTGATGTTCGAAAACGTTTGTCGAAAGGTTCGAAAGAAAGTTTGTTCTCGCCTGACCTTTGTGGGTGAGGCTTCATTGTCCACAAACCTTATGCCTTTGTGACTGACTCCACCTCTTCGAACAGTTCGAATAACAGGTTCGTCAACCGGGTTCGACGAACCGTTTAATCGTGTAAGCCCCGCTTTAGAGTACTATCAGGGTTAAGACTAAGAAAAATGGTGGAACCTATTGCAGAATAAAGACATGGAAATTGCTTTACCATTGGGGTCTAAGACTGGCAGAAATAGTGGAACTCATCTTCAAATTGCTGAATTAACTATTAAGAATTTATCCCCTTATGCTCTTTAACTTCTCTGAAAATTTCACAGTTTAATAACATATTGAAGTAGTTCTTTGAATTATTCCACATATGTCCCCCACTATAGAACCATGGAGAAATGGTAAGTAGAGAGATTCTACAAATAATGAATGTAGATACATTCTGCCACTGATATTTTTGTGTATTTCTTTTATAAGGTTTATCACTATGGAAAAAAAAAATTAAATGGGAGCTTGTGACGGGCCGAGAGCAAGGTTGTGACTCCAAGGCAGGAAGCAATCAACTGAATTAGTTTATTATAGAACACTCTCCTTTATATACAAAACCTCAAGGCAACAGGCTTTTTCATGTTCACAAGACAGACAATGTTACAGAGGAAAACCGGAGACATGATTATTCAGGTTCTTTTTAGTGCGAGAGAAGAGCGTATATACAAGAATAATATATACAAAATAATTTATGTACGATCGTGTGACACATGTTTGGTACATGGCTCCCCCCCTAAAAATGACATACTGTACATGTTAAATAGGGCGCCCTGATCTAGAGAGGCGAACTGTATGCGGGTCATCTGGCAGAAGATAAGCAGGTTTTAGACGATCAATGGAGACCCAGTCTTCTTTGCCACGAATGTTTAGAAGGAATGCTTTTGGACTGCGTCGGATCACAAGGAAAGGGCCCATGTAAGGGGGCGTCAGGGGTGGCTTGCTAGTGTCGTTGCGCAGGAAGACGTGCGTTGCAGAGTACAAGTCCGTTGGTATGTGATGCTTCGCTGGGGGCTTGTAAGTCTGGCGGCACGGAGTAAATTTTCCCACGACGTGACGTATGCGCTGGAGATTGTCGGAGGAGGATGTAGAAGGAAAAAATTCGGCAGGGACAACCAACGAGACGTTGAGGACGTCTTTAGGAGTGGTCCTTAGTCCCAGGAGGACCCAGGGAAGCTGAGTAAACCAGTTGCAATCCTTGCAGCGGGACATCAAAGCTGCTTTGAGGGTGCGATAAAAACGTTCAACCATTCCATTGGCAGCGGGGTTGTAGGCCGTTGTCTGATGTAGGGTGATGCCCAGGAGATTCGCTAATGATGTCCACAATTGAGAGGTGAAAGTGGTTCCCCTGTCAGAAGTAATATGCTCAGGGATACCGAATCTTGAAATCCCTCCAGAGAGTAAGGCAGATGTACATGAGGCGGACGTTGCAGTTTCCATGGGAATGGCTTCAGGCCAACGAGTGGAGCGGTCGATGACGGTAAACAGGTAACGATGTCCTTGTGATGTGGGTAGGGGGCCTACAACGTCGACGTGAATGTGTGCGAAACGACGCTGATGTTGAGGAAAGGTTCCCACTCCTGAATCCGTGTGTCGATGTACTTTGGAAGTTTGGTAAGAAGTACAGGCGCGGACCCAATCATTAGCATCCTTAGAAATGCCGTGCCAAATGAACTTTGCCTTCAGCAGCTGTGCAGTAGAATGGCACGAGGGATGTGAAAGGCCGTGAATGAAATCAAACACCTGCCGTCGCATGGGAGCAGGAATCCAAGGTCGCGGTCTACCAGCACTGACGTTACAGAGGAGAGTGGTGTTGGGGTCGTCGAGGGGGAAGTCTTCCCAACGGAGGGACATACAGAATGTCCTACATGCTTGATACTCTGGATCCTGTCGTTGGGCTTCAGCCAGGGCGTTGTAATCCAATCCCAGTTGAACGGCAGCCAATGTGTTTCTTGACAGGGCATCGGCAACGGGATTCATTTACCCAAGGACATATTGAAGGGTGCAATTGTATTCAGCCACGGCAGAGAGATGTCGGTGCTGACGGGCGGACCAGGCGTCAGACTGTCGGGTGAAGGCGTGCACCAGAGGCATGTGGTCTGTGCGAATGACGAAGGGCGTACCTTCTAAGAAATGGCGAAAGTGACGGACAGCCAAGTGCACCGCCAGCAATTCTCGATCGAAGGTAGAATAACCCGATTCTGCCTTGGACAGTTTTCTGCTGAAGAAGGCCAATGGGCGGGGCAAGCCGTTGACCACCTGCTCAAGTACTGCACCAATAGCGATGTCATTGGCATCGGTGGAGAGGAGAGGGGCATGTGGGATAGGAAAAGTGAGAGCCGCAGCAGTTGATAGGGCATTCTTTGCATTGTAGAAGGCTGCTTCTTGAAGGGGACCCCACTTCAGGTCCTTTGGCTTGCCCTTGAGGGAGGCGTAGAGGGGAGCAAGAGTGGCGGCAATGGCTGGCAAAAAACAGTGATAATAGTTGATCATGCCCAAGAATTCCTGCAGAGCTTTGATGGTCGAGGGCGCGGGGAAGTTCTGAACGGCTGCTACCTTCTCAGGGAGGGGATGGACTCCTTCAGGAGTGATGCGGTGCCCTAAGAATGACACTTCGTTGGCGCCAAAGGTACACTTGTCGTACCGGACTACAAGGACATTTTGTTGCAAGCGGTCGAGCACGATGCGCAGGTGACGGAGGTGTTCCTCTTTTGAGGAGGAGAACACAAGTATGTCGTCCACATAACATACACAGAAAGGGAGGTCCCCTAAGATGCCATCCATGAGACGTTGAAACGTGGCCCCAGCATTACGAAGGCCAAAACAGGAGTAATTGAAGGTGTATGTACCAAACGGAGTGGTGATGGCGGTCTTGGGGATGTCTTCTGGGTTCATAGGCACCTGATAATACCCCTTCAGGAGGTCGAGCGTAGAGAAAACCTTCGCTTTGTGCAGGTAGGAGGTCACGTCGGCAATGTTTGGGAGGGGGTAGTGATCCGGTTCTGTTTGCATGTTCAGGCGCCTGTAATCCCCGCACGGACCAAGGGAGCCGTCTTTCTTCAGAACGATGTGTAAGGGTGACGACCATGGGCTGGAGGCCTTTTGGCAAAGGCCCATTTCCTCCATTTCGGCGAACGTCTGTTTGGAGGCTACCAATCATTCCGGTGCCAGACGTCTGAATTTCGCAAAGACTGGGGGTCCCGTCGTCTTGATATGGTGATAAATACCATGCTTGGCAGGAACCGTGGGCATTTGGCGAAGTTCTGGACGGAAAACTTCCGGGTACGACGTAAGGAGGCGGGCGTAGGCATCAGTGGGTGCGCTGATGTGGAGAGCGAGGTTAGAGGGGGCGGGTTGAATAGGTGTCGACAAGTACGAGTCTGCGTTGACCAATCGTCGGTGGGCGACATCGACCAGAAGGTGGAAATGAGAAAGGAAATCTGCACCGAGGATTGGCAATGTGACGTCAGCAACGAGAAACTTCCAATTGAATTTACCGTTTCCGAACGATAATGTGAGGTTCTCGTAACCGTAGGTGGGTATCGCATATCCGTTGGCAGCTACCAAGCGGACGTCGGCAGATGTAGACAGACTAGGTTGATGGAGGTCTGGAAGTGGCTGTCCATAAGGGCGTCGGCTTTGGTCATCAAGTCCTTTATGGGTAAACTATCGACATCGGGTATGGCAGCGCGTATAGGTCCGGGCAAACAGCGTATCCAAAGGGCACGCAGTAGGTTCACCTCACGAGGAGAGCCGTCTGCGGCAGGTTGAAGGCGAGCAATACTGGTCATTTCCCTGAAGGCAAGCGAAGCCCTTTGGTCCCCCAACGGTTGTTGCGAGAGCTAAAAAGGCTTTGCTATACGGGCGGCTGGCGACGGCGAGTACTGCTGCAGAAGGTATGTTTTGAGGACGTCATACTCTATTGGGGTGTCTCCTTGTTCACAAAGCCAGTCGGATATTTCTGGGAAGGTGTCCTCAGGTATCGCCGCGAGAACATAATCTGCTTTGGTGGTTGAGCGAGTCACGCCCTTGATGCGAAACTGGACTTTTGCGCGCTGAAACCAAGCAAACGCCTCTCCGCTGGCAAACGATGAAAGTTTGAATGGGCCAGCCGCAGCACCAACTGCCGTAGAGTCCGCCATAGTACCAACGGTGGAGGGGCGAGGGGGGTGGGGGTGGAAGGCGGTGGGAGCGAGTCGACTTCCGGGGTCACCAATGTGACGGGCCGAGAGCAAGGTTGTGACTCAAAGGCAGGAAGCAATCAACTGAGTTAGTTTATAATAGAACACTCTCCTTTATACAAAACCTCATGGGAACAGGGTTTTTTATGTTCACAAGACAGACAATGTTACAGAGGAAAACCGGAGACATGATTATTCAGGTTCTTTTTAGTGCGAGGGAAGAGCGCATATAGAAGCATAATTTATACAAAATAATTTACGTACGATCGTGTGACACACGGTTGGTACAAGCTAATGTTCCTTTCTTTTTTTTTTGGGGGGGGGGGGTAGGGGGGACATGAAGGATGCTAGACCGCAAAAGAAATAAAAATAATGATGGAAATTATAGAGCACAAGTAAGCCTTTTCCTAAACCAGAAGAGAGAGAGAGAGAGAGAGAGAGAGAGAGAGAGAGAGAGAGAGAGAGAGAGAGAGAGAGAGAGAGAGAGAGAGACTACCACAATTAAAAATGTAAGACGTAATCCTCAACTGTCAATGGACGAGTGGAAGGGAATTAGTAGCTATATTGTACTATTTTCCGTGAAGAAAGAGAGAGAGAGAGAGAGAGAGAGAGAGAGAGAGAGAGAGAGAGAGAGAGAGAGAGAGAGAGAGAGAGAGAGAGACTAACACAATTAAAAATGTAAGACGTAATCCTCAACTGTCAATGGATGAGCGGAAGGGAATTATATTGTACTATTGTACTATTTTCCGTGAAGAGAGAGAGAGAGAGAGAGAGAGAGAGAGAGAGAGAGAGAGAGAGAGAGAGAGAGAGAGAGAGAGAGAGAAATCCCCCGGATTAAACATGGATCATAAAATTCTAAATGGAACTCTCGCATTATTTCCACTCACCTATAAGCTCTACTATATTTTATCGACATGACGCATGTGTGGGAGGGAGGGAGACAGATTTATGATAGAGATTTATGATAGAAATTATCAAATACAAACTAATATAATCTCTCTGGCCTGTCCTAACGCAAACAAACGGAGAATGATAACTGGCCAGCAGGCGAAATATTGCTACCAGGATCATATGTATTTGAGTCATGGCTCTAAGTATCTGCAGCTTATTGTACGACGTCGCACAACTAATTTTGTATGTGGCGCGATGTCATCACCTCGCACCACGCCGCCACAAAATTTAAACTTGTTTTAAAAACCTGACGACGTCGTGACATTTTACAAATTTCTTGCGAGGTCTTGTCACGAGCTGACGCGATGTGTTGTACTCTTTCTTGCCAGGTGGCACGACACCACGTCGCAACAAAAAAAGTCCGTAGGTGTCAACCTACCTTTAAATTTTGATGGATTTTGGTCCGTCAAGGATATTAGCCAAGATGCAACGCAAGTCTTATAACTGAGAAGTATTGAATAGAATTCGAGTAAACCTTCATCTCTTTGGGTCGTCATGAAAAGTGACACGATCGAGTTAAATCTCTCTCTCTCTCTCTCTCTCTCTCTCTCTCTCTCTCTCTCTCTCTCTCTCTCTCTCTCTCTCTTTCTCAGGCACAATTGTCCAGAAATTGAAAATATTCGCTGCTACATAGCCAATGGATACATTATTACGCTGTTATCATGTATTATCAATGTAATTTTCTCTCTCTCTCTCTCTCTCTCTCTCTCTCTCTCTCTCTCTCTCTCTCTCTCTCTCTCTCTCTCTCTCTCTCAAGCACAATTGTCCAGAATCAAAATATTCGCTGCTACATAGCTAATGGAGACATTATTACGTTATATTCATGTGTTATTAATGTAATTTTCTCTCTCTCTCTCTCTCTCTCTCTCTCTCTCTCTCTCTCTCTCTCTCTCTCTCTCTCTCTCTCTCAAGCGCAATTGTTTTTAACTGAAAATAATATTTGCCATTACATAGCTAATGGAATCATTATTATATTATTTTCATGTATTATTAATGTAATTTTCACAAACACAAAATCCAGACCACAAAGTTTTCTTTGCGTTCCCAACGAACCTTCACAATAACAGAAAAAAAAAAAAAAAAAAAAAAAAAAAAAAAAAAAAAAAAAAAAAAAAAAAAAAAACATTTTTAGCTTCTCCCACATTCGGATGATCCCAGTCAAGAGAGAACTTCAAACGAGCACAACAAATCTCTCGACTGCGTTCCCTTTGAATAAGAAGTCAGGCTTTTCTTCCTCACAATCTTAAGAAAACTTCTTGACAATGATGAGTTTTGTCATTTTTTGTAAGATGAAATTAATTGAGTCATGAATTTCTGCATGTCATACAATGGGAGGTGTGGATGATTGTTAGCGATGATGACAAGAGTTTATTATTATTATTATTATTATTATTATTATTATTATTATTATTATTATTATTATTATTATTATTATTATTATTATTATTATTATTCGATTGAAATATGCCTGAAGGTGCATTAACAAGAAATATGCAATCATGCATTAGTGGTATCTATAATTGAAATAGCTTACTAGCAAGAAACACATTTTCTATTGATAACAATGCGTATATGTGATCTCAAAATGTAATCTATGCCGTTTTGGTGCCACTACTTCTGCTAAGAAAATAGCGTAAGGAGAGAATAAATTTCATGTTCAATATATATATATATATATATATATATATATATATATATATATATATATATATATATATATATATATATATATATATATATATATACATATATACATATATACGTATATATATGTGTATGTAAATATATATATATATATATATATATATATATATATATTATATATATATATATATATATATAAATATATATATATATATATTTATATATATATATATATATATATATATATATATATATATA
>NC_090727.1:75103227-75148227 GCF_036898095.1 Palaemon carinicauda | reverse complement strand
TGTTTTGAATATTGTTCTGTCTAAACTTCAGATACTGACCCTCATCTCAATTCGTTGGGCAAAAACTGGCTGTCTATTAAATTCTTTATTACTGATCTAGATATTAATCTCTAGCACCCTCGTTCAGTTACTGCTTTCCTCTTGGTAAGGGTAGAAGAGACTTTAGCTATGGTAAGCAGCTCTTCTAGGAGAAGGACGCGTCAAAATCAAACCATTGTTCTCTGGTCTTGGGTAGTGCCAGAGCCTCTGTACCATGGTCTTCCACTGTTTTGGGGTAGTTCTCTCTTGCCTGAGGGTACACTCGGGCACACTATTCTATGTTATTTCTCTTCCTCTTGGTATTTTCAAAGTTTTCATAGTTTATATATGAAATATTCATTTTAATGCTGTTACTGTTAAAATAGTTTATATTAATTGGTAATTACTTTTCCTGTAGTTTCCCTATTTCTTCTCCTTGCTGGGCTTTATTCCCAGTTGGAACCCTCGGGATTATAGCATTTTGCCTTTCTAATTTAGTGTTGTGGCTTGCACTGTTGAAAATTTGCATCAAAATTTGGTAAATGGCAGGTAACATTCATTGCAGGATTTTTACCGTTTTAAAAACAGATATATTGACGTAAAGGAGGGATATTACGGTTACCCACCCGCAAAAGACAATAACAAAGTAAAATAAAATTACGGTCTTCTATATTTTACTGAAATACGGCTGAGAACAGTATATTTTCACGGATAATTTCCGATTAAAATTACGGTTTTTTTTTAACAGTATACCTAATAATATTAGCAACATTATACACTAAGAATAAACACAACACTACTAACAACTACCTGTGTATTTCTACTGACTCGCAGTTATAGAACTTCGTTAAATATATAGTAAATTAACTTCGGTAATCCTAGAGTTTTATACTTTACATCATATTAATCCCAGAAAACATAGCTTCATATAAATGGTATTTTGAATGTTCGTCTCTTTGTTTTCTTTCCTTAAAAAATGCAACAATTCAATCTTAAAAAATTATTTAATAAGAAATCTCTCTCTCTCTCTCTCTCTCTCTCTCTCTCTCTCTCTCTCTCTCTCTCTCTCTCTCTCTCTCTCTCACAAAAGGTCAAAAATTCAAAGATAATTTCTTTTCTCAATGGAGCAAACATTTGTAACAGAGAAAAAAAATTCTGGTGAGCAAATATCAAGTTCTTTCCTTTCCCCCCTTTCTATTTATGTTTCGTCATTAAATGGGCAAGATGTCACAAGTTTTCGAACACTTCATCTAAGAAAAACAGAAAATTTTCCCCTCGAAACAAACTTTTCCATTAGCTTGTCTCAGAGAGATTATGCGCCCGGAGAGAGAGAGAGAGAGAGAGAGAGAGAGAGAGAGAGAGAGAGAGAGAGAGAGAGAGACGCTGGGTGTATTCTATTTAAAGTTCAAAAGAGAGATGCTAGTTCGGAAGTGGGATGCTAGTTCGGAAGTGGGATGCTAGTTCGGAAGTGGGATGCTAGTTCAGAAGTGGGATGCTAGTTCAGAAGTGGGATGCTAGTTCGGAAGTGGGATGCTAGTTCAGAAGTGGGATGCTAGTTCGGAAGTGGGATGCTAGTTCGGATGTGGGATGCTAGTTCGGAAGTGGGATGCTAGTTCAGAAGTGGGATGCTAGTTCAGAAGTGGGATGCTAGTTCGGAAGTGGGATGCTAGTTCGGATGTGGGATGCTAGTTCAGAAGTGGGATGCTAGTTCAGAAGTGGGATGCTAGTTCGGAAGTGGGATGCTAGTTCAGAAGTGGGATGCTAGTTCAGAAGTGGGATGCTAGTTCGGAAGTGGGATGCTAGTTCGGATGTGGGATGCTAGTTCAGAAGTGGGATGCTAGTTCAGAAGTGGGATGCTAGTTCGGAAGTGGGATGCTAGTTCAGAAGTGGGATGCTAGTTCGGAAGTGGGATGCTAGTTCGGATGTGGGATGCTAGTTCAGAAGTGGGATGCTAGTTCAGAAGTGGGATGCTAGTTCAGAAGTGGGATGCGTACAGGATAAATAAGCAAATCTGAAGGATGAAAATCGTCAGAAACGTTTCTCAGACGATCGAGTTCGAGTCAACGTTATAAACGTTTCATATTTTACAGAACATCCAAAAGATACTATCAGATAAGCAGATATAATCAAATGCACAACGGACTGAACTGACGAACTATCGTTTAACAAAAACCGAAACAAGTCCTTGACTAACAAAGGCTTAAAGGCCACTCATGAATGGCAGAGGCAAGGGACAGTGACATAGCCGTATTAGGCAGGACAATGCCCTAGAGACTGACCATATATATACATATGATCAGCGCCCAAGCCCCTCTCCACGCAAGCTAGGACCAAGGAGGGCCACGCAATGGCTGCTGATGACTCAGCAGATAGACCTATAGTCTCCCCCAAACCCCTATCCTTAGCTCACAAGAATAGTGAGGTTGCAGCGACTAAAGAAGCTAACGAGTTTGAGCGGGACTCAACTCCCAGCCTGGCGTTCATCAGTCAAGGACGTTACCACATCGGTCACCACAACCCTTGGCGTTTTTCGACAGGGCAAGTGTAGAGGCTGGTGATGTCAAATCAAATCTTACTTGAATGTACTATAGTAACCATACTACAATAATCAATGCAGAATCTTCCTTTTATAATATTAAAATGTGTCTTAATAATTTGCACTAGGAACCCAAATAAACAATAAGATTTTACCTCCACCAACGAAATTGGAAGGAGGTTATGTTTTGCCCCATGTTTGTTTGTTTGTTTATGTGTGAGTGTTTGTGAAGTTTCCTGGTCACAATTTTAATCGTAGGGTAATGAAACTTGCAGGCATTAACTGTTATATAAAAAGCTGGAAATGATTAAAAATTTGAAAGGTCAAGGTCACGGTCAAGCAAAATGTCAAAACACGTAATCAGCCATAAGATTGGACATGGTTGTCACAGACTTCAAACTTGGTTCATATTTAAGGGTATGCAAGTCCACACCAATTGATACATGATAAGGTCAAAGGTGAAGGTCAATGTCGAGCAAAAGATCGAGAAATAAGCTGCCGCAGCAGATGTTTGCTGTCTACTGAGTGCCCCCTCCCCCACCCTAGTTATGAAAATGTATCCGAATTATTTTGTGGTGTCGCCATTTCTAAAGACCTCAAGGTTAACGTAAGCTTCCCTTTAGAAATGGAATAATCTTCATCCTCAAGCTAGAGGAATAGCTAATAACAGACACTCCCCAACATCTCTTAAGCCTATTGACGCAAAGGGACTCTGTTAGATTTCGCCAGTCGTCTCTATCTTAAACTTTTAAATCAATACTTCTCCCTTCATCATCTCCCACTTTACGCTTCATAGTCCTCTGCCATGTAGGATTGGGTCTTCCAACTCTTCTAGTGCCTTGTAGAACCAATTTAAATGTTTAGTGAACTAATCTCTCTTGGGGAGTGCGAAGAGGATGCCCAAACCATCTCCATCCACCCCTCATCATGATCTCATCCGCATATGGCAATCGATTAATCTCTCTTATAGTTTCAATTCTAATCTTGTCCTGCCATTTAACTCCCGATATTCTTCTGAGGGCTTTGTTCTCAAATCTACTAAATCTGTTAGATATTCTTTCATCGTCATATCATGACTCATGTCCATATAGTAACACCGACCTCACTAAACTGATATATAGTCTGATTTTTTTATGTAATTTCAAGAGATTTGATATTGCATATGTAAATATAAAAGAGCTGGGCTAAAATACGACTGATTTTAGGTTTATATAATTCAAGTGCTTATGTCTTTACCAGAGAATAATAGAACCATTAACGTACATATACAAAAATATAATCTAAATGTTTAGTTTACCAAGGTAAATAATTTTTGTTTCATATGGTGTGTAAGCAAAATGATATTTTGATACCATAAAGTAAACTTAATATGATATTATAAGCACAGCTTTAAAAACTTTTATGACATGATATAACGAATTGGTTAGTAAATCTATATAAAGTATAATTAAATGGTTGCTTAGAAAATTTTCAATAAAAAATTACATGATTGTGATAATACTGTATATTTTAATAGGAAACAAGATGACACGAAATTATATATGTATATATATATATATATATATATATATATATATATATATATATATATATATATATATATATATATATATAATTTATATATATATATATATATATATATATATATATATATATATATATATATATATATAATTTATATATATAATTTATATATATAATTTATATATATATATATATATATATATATATATATATATATATATATATATATATATATATATATATAATTTATATATATAATTTATATATATATATATATATATATATATATATATATATATATTTATATATATATATATATATATATATATATATATATATATATATATATATATATATATTAGTGTGCTACTTTTATAAGCACACATTGAGTATGTGTTGTTTAAGGTGTTAAGGCTGGATAACGAAGTTCATCTTATTAGCTTTAAAAGTATTTATTCTCTAAAAACAACAGAGTTAAACATCTCCATCATAGGAGTGGAGCTGGTTTGGTCGGATGACCAATTCTGGTGAAGTATAGATATGAACTGATTAAATTATCGATATCACAGATATCGTATGCTTAGTTGACGTAGCATTTAAACACAATGTGGAAACTGTTACATTCTTTCTCGGAAGACACCTGCATCCGGTGACGTCACAATCTTTCACACACTGATGCATTGGTGTTGACGTTTAAGAAAAATGTTACATTGCCGAGGCTGCATAGTGCATCCTGTTTATGATTTTATATGACTACAGCAAATCTCACGGCTAGCATCTTCATCCAAAATGACATATTACGTCATGTGTTTTAAACATGTAATAACAACTATTTCATTTATTACATTAGCTCGACCAGCTATCTCAATTTTTTCGAAAAAAATTTAACAACAAGCCCAAACATGTTTACTAGGTGTGACTGGATATATGTATTATTCTTTGTTTAACTTTAGCCATAAGCAAATGAGGACGAATGTCCAAATAGGCACATCAAAAAATAATAACAATAATGCATATGAAAAGATATTACCAAAGCAAAGAAAAAAAATGCATGATAAATACAGATCATATATATGGTACATTGCTAGCAAATGATTATATGGTACCAAAAAAAAATACTGATATACATATGATTCGGTAACTTGTTAAAGAATAATTGTTACCTTTGTCAGAAACATAGATTAACACAATACGGTAACTAATAAAAATATTTGTTACCTTGGTAAAAATTCAATTTTTTAGTGCACAAACACGAATTCCTGGTACGTACACGTACCACGGTTTCGTACATACATATATATATATATATATATATATATTTATATATAGGGCTGATATATTTTATTAGATGCCCATAGATTCTGTTAATTTTATCTTTTTTTCTCTTTTCTTTTTAACATTCCAGCTTATATATATTTTATTAGATGCCGAGAGAAAAAATGATTTAAATTTTTTTAAATGTTTTTTTTTTAAATGTATTTTTAACCATGCAAAGTTCAAAAATTTCCTCTATTACTAGCGTACTAACAGCTTTTCTTACAAACTCAAATTCCAACATTTTACTCCTTTATCGAATGAGGTGGCCACTTCAAACGGCTTTAAACTGAATTAAATAAGGAGTTTTGTCTGGACATGGCGAAACGTTCTGTTTTAGCTTCCTGCTGTACCGTAACCTACGCCAAACAAGGATGTTCACGGCGATAAATATCATCACCGTGATACCTAATCCTGCTAGTAGTATGGGGTGAAGAATTTCCTTATAAGTCGGTGACAGGTGGTCCATCTCGGTCAATTTCATCAACCGCTTGGCTACTTGTTGATTTTACGGGAGAGGTAGTGCTGGCATTGTAGATGTCCACGTGAAGTTCGCGAAGTAGGCTCGTTCTCTGATGAGTGTTCTTAGACCAGTCACCAGGGAATTAGGGGAAGTCCCGATACAACCATCTGCTGCAACAAAGATGTGGGCGAAAGACGTGGATCCGTCAGGGCATGATACATTGAAGCCGTCCATGTCGTATCGTATCCACGAGCCATTGTTCAGTCTGTAATTGAACTCATTATTGTCAAAGGGATAAAGCTTATCCAGACAATTTTCACTTGTATGGGAGAGAGCACCTTCTAGCACTATACCTAACTCGCATGAATCCATTAAGTTTTTATGGAATTCAAATGAGTTAGCTGTACATATTTTTCTATCCATTGCGTCTGAACAGTGAGTTAATTGATTTAAGTCTTTAATGACCATATATGTTTCCTTGTCTGGGGAAATCAATACGTGCCCTGTCAAACTGGATATTACTGGATTTGAGTGATTCGTCATGAAAGTCGGAAATGGTGATATCCTGTAAGATTGCCAGGCATCAGAAGAATCAAAGGGAATTGTAATTCTAATCTTGTTATTATCAACGCTTACTGTAATTAGGCTGTAATAAAATTCTAACCTACGTTCGCCTAACAAAGGAACATAGCCTAGTTTATCCCTTCCGTTCTCCAGAATTAACTTCAAGTAATTTATAGGCAAGAAATGGGGCGACAGTACACCTTTAGTTGCTAACGTGATAGCTTCTACATAATCCTTGGATTTCTCAATGAAATGTGCAATTCTGTTATGTATGTGATCTATCTTTGAATCATAATACGTTAACGTTGCCAACAAATCCTGTACTTCCATAATCTGAATGATATTATTTGAATGTTCATTTACTAAATCCATAATTTGATTGATTGAAGCTAACTGATTCCTTAGTTCTGACATAATCAATTCATCTTCTTGAGTCAAGAACTCAATTTTCTTATTTTGATTACTAATCTTAAGACGATTGGAAATTCCTAAACCTAAACTTGCAACAGACCCAAAGATGTTTAATGCAGCATAAATAAACGGATTTCGTCTTTCTTTATGTTCGTGTCCTACAGTCCACATCAAAAGGTCATAAGCCAAAGATCCTGTCTCGTAAGTCTTATTTTTCAAGTTATCAGATAGCATCTCTGCAACTTTTAATGTTGATCCAAGCAAACTCTCTATAGTCAAATGAAAATGTCTTCTATGCAACTCATCCAATGAGGCAGAAAACCTTGAAATGGCGGTTCTTAAGCTAGTGACATCATTCTCTTGAAGAAAAATTGCTTGCATATTCACTTCTACAACTACGTTGCTCGATGTAATAAAAACGTCCTCTTGTCTTTCAACTATAGTGCCATATTTAAAATTTATACTTTTAGTTTTAGAGGTCATCCCACACGAGAAAAATGTCTGAGCGAACAATATCACTCCCAACAACAAAAAATTCATCTTGGAAACCTGTAATGAGAAAAATATATGTAATTACTCCTGTATTAAGAAGAAAACTTTTAATCAAATAAAATAAAATAAAAATTTTCCTCACTTCTTTCCCTCTCTTTTCTTTTCTTTATTTTTTTTTTTTTAATTTCTTATGTGAGCCAATGGTACTATTCTCTCATCCGTGGGTTGGGATACGTTTTGAGCTCTAAACCTATCGGCCGTTAATGTTTCCAAAATGTTAAATGGGCCTTCAAACTTAGGTGTTAGTTTATAATTGAGTCCTTTACGCACATTGATTTTTATATAAACGTTATATCCCACGGTATATGTTTTAGTTGGCTTCGCTATTTTATCATGATTCCTTGTCATTATGATTTGTGATTCTTCTAAATTCTTTCGAAGGATATCATATCGACTTATACTTGCATTTATACATTCTTTTAAAGGATTTGATAGATTAGTTGTAGGCGTTAATACATGGAAAGGCGTTCTAACTGGGGTACCATACAATGCTTCACGCGGTGACACTTTAATTGATATATGATATGAATGATTCAGATTACTCAGTGCCGCCAGTATTGCAATATCCCAGTTGGGGTCTGATCCCCCTAGTGTTACTCTTAATATATTTAAAATCTTCCTATTTGCTCTTTCCACTAGCCCATTCGACTCTGGGTGATATATCATGGTATTTATTTTCTTTATGCTGAGGAATTCACACAATGAGGTAAGAAAGTGATTATTAAATTCACCACCCGAGTCTGAGATTATCATGTGTGGAATTCCATGTTGACAAATGTAACACTCGTAAAACTTCCTAGCGCATTCAATCGCAGTTTTAGTTTTAAGCGCTATTAGTTCTGTATATCGAGTTAAAGCATCTATAATTACTAAGAGGTACTTATTTCCTCTGTCTGACTCGTAAAATCCTGTTAACAAACCTAAATGTATTCTTTCAAAGGGTTGATTGGGCACAGGATAAGCCCTAGGCTGACAGGTGTTTTCGTATGCCCTTTGTTTTCCTGAGATGTGCGATAATTAGCTATGTGTCTTTTTATATCTGTAAGCATCGTATGCCAATAAAACAATGATTTGGCTTTCTGTGACATTAATGAGAACCTCGGGTGTCCATGTAATGGATTTGAATGCAACCAATTCAAGACAGTGGAAATAAGTGAGATTGGTACTACTACCTGGTCGTTAGTTACATGTGGTGTATTGCGGGTTTTCCTTGTCACAGTCCTACACAGAATATTATCTTTGATTATATAATTCTGCTGCTTATACTTTATATATCCCTTTTCCTAATGATTGCCTTTCAAATCATTTATAATTGTTTCTATTTTCTGATCTTTTCTTTGCTCAGTCTTTAACAATTCAGCGCTCCAGCCTAAATCTTCTTGTTCAGATATCGTTTTAACAATAGGCATGGATGTTGATATATCTATTAATTCAGCTAAAGGCTCCGTACAAGATGACACGGGGTTGCGTGATAATGCATCCGCAATGATATTTGCTTTCCCAGGTAAATACCCGATTCTTGCGCCAAAATCTTGAATGATCAAATGCCACCGAGTTCATTTAGGGCTGTAGTTGAAGCCTTTAAAGAACTCTGTTAGTGGTTTATGGTCAGTAAGAACCTTAACGGGATAACCATAAATTAAAATGCACTAGTGAATTAACAATAGCTAGCCCCTCCTTGTCTATTACTGCATACTTACTTTCGGAAGTTCTCAATTTTCGAGAATAGAAAGCTATCGGGAAAAATTCTTTATCATATTGCTGAAGCAATACCCCTCCTACTCCTAAGTCTGAGGCGTCTGTTGCAATGAAGAATTCCTTACCGAAGTCAGGAAATTTTAAGATAGGAGAACTACACAGTTCATCTTTCAAGGTATTAAACGCCTGTTGATGTTGCTCAGACCATGATTGTAAGTAGGTCAAGGACGGTGGTTCCTCAACATCCGGATCTCAGTATTGATAATGTTTCTTTAAATATGTATGACTCTTTCAAAATTTTAGGTGTGATTCTCGACAGTAAATTTACTTTTGAGAAACATATAAGGTCTGTGTCTTCTTCAATTTCACAAAAAATAGGCTTATTGAGAAAGTCTTTCAAGATTTTCGGTGATCAATCTATTCTGAAGAAGTGTTTTAATTCTTTCATTCTACCTTGTTTTGAGTATTGTTCTCCTGTCTGGTCTTCAGCTGCTGATTCTCATCTTAATTTGTTGGACAGAAACTTACGGTCTATTAAATTTCTTATTCCTGATCTAGATATTAATCTCTGGTACCGTCGTTCAATTAGTTCATTATGCATGTGGCATAAGATTTTTCACAACTCTGACCATCCTTTACATTCAGATCTCCCTGGACAATTCTATCCTGTTCGTAATACTAGGCAGGCAGTTAATTCTAATAGCCAGGCCTTCTCCATCACGAGGCTCAATACTACGCAGTACTCTAGAAGTTTTATTCCAGCTGTGACCAAGTTGTGGAATGATCTTCCTAATCGGGTGGTTGAATCAGTAGAACTTCAAAAGTTCAAAGTTGGAGCAAATGCTTTTTTGTTGACCAGGCAGACATAGTCTTTTTATAGTTTATTTATGACATATTTGTTTTTGATGTTGTTGATAGTTTATTATACGCAGTACTCTAGAAGTTTTATTCCAGCTGTGACCAAGTTGTGGAATGATCTTCCTAATCGGGTGGTTGAATCAGTAGAACTTCAAAAGTTCAAAGTTGGAGCAAATGCTTTTTTGTTGACCAGGCAGACATAGTCTTTTTATAGTTTATTTATGACATATTTGTTTTTGATGTTGTTGATAGTTTATTATATGACATGTCTGTTTTGACGTTGTTTCTTATTTTAGAATGTTTTATTGTTAATTTGTTCTCTTCATTTATTTATATCCTTATTTCCTTTCCTCACTGAGCTATGTTTCCCTGTTGGAGCCCCTGGGCTTATAGCATCTTGCTTTTCCAACTAGGGTTGTAGCTTGGATAGTAATAATAATAATAATAATAATATGAAATCTTTGCCCTTCTTCGTAAGATCAGTTAAAGGAGCGGCTATTATTGAATAGTTGCGTATAAAACGCCTGTAATATCCACTACAACCCAGAAATTGCTGTATTCCCTTGACATTAGTAGGTATGGGAAAATTACGTATAGCCGACACCTTATCATGGACTACTCTAAGACCTTGGCTTGACACCATGAAACCCAAATATATTAATTCTGTTTTGAAAAATTCACACTTACTAATCTTTACCCTTAAGTTATGTTGTCTCAATCTCTGTAGTACTAGTTCTAACTTACGTAGATGTTCTTCTAAGGTGTTGGAAAAGATTACAAGATCATCCATATAGGCATGCAATATATCCCCTAACAAGTCTCCAAACACTATGTTAATCATTCTTGTAAATGTTATAGGAGCACAACGTAAACCAAAAGGCATTCGTAAAAATTCATAATGTCCCCTGGCTGTGCTGAAGGCTGTGTATGGGATACTATCTTCTTCTAATGATATCTGGTGAAAGCCTTTAAGTAAGTCCAAACTGGTAAAATATCTATTCTGCCCTAACAAAGACAAAATATCATCAGTACATGGCACTGGGAATCGATCAGGGATCGTCTCCTCGTTTAGACGACGGAAGTCGACGCAGATACGCCATGTTCGATCTTTTTTCGGTACAACTATTAAAGGAAAATTATAAGGGCTGTTTGATTTCCTAATGACTCCTTCTTCTAGCATTTTACCTACTTCATCATTTATTTCATTCTGGAATTTCATAGGGAGTCTGTACGAGGGTACATAGATAATTTTCTGCTTGTCCTTTAACCTTATTTGATGCTCGATCACATCTGTTTTTCCTAAGGATCCATCCGTAGTGGAAAAAACATCATGATATTTAGTTAAAAGTCCAAAAATTTTCTGCTGAATTTCTTCGTCTTGAATGTCTTTATTGATTTTATTTTTAATAGACCGTAAAAGAGATTCATCCGCAACTGATTGAGAGTGATTGATCTCAGGAATAGTAAGAATACGATGTTTATAAACTTCTACATCCAAGATATGTTGATTTTTGTGAATTACTAAAGTGTTATTTAAATGATTACAGACTTCAATATTATATTGTTGATGTGAGCCTACTGTATAAATAGCTTGTGTGACAGACAATCCGTTAGTTTTCAAAGTGTCGGAAAGGATTAATATTTCAGATCCCGGTAATGTTATCTTTATTTGCACTATTAAATTCGAAGGTACGTTTGGCTCGATAGATTGCGTGCAAGATGATATTACAGGTGAACGAGAATTCTGCTGGGTCGCGTATATTATTTCTTTATTAGTGAGACAAGTTATTGGTTCTTCAACGTATGTTACGGTTACATTTGTCGTCTCCTTTTTATCCGAAACTGATTTGAAGGTATTAGAAGACTTATAGAATTTCCCTTTGATATACACGCCGTGCTTGGCAGGGGCTAAGATAATGTTTTCATTTCCCATAGATGGGTATCCTATAATTACAGCTGGATACATATCAATGTTTTGTACAACAACAAATGTATCGGCAAACGTGCGTTTACCGACTTTGAATTGAACATGAGTTATGCCTATGACATTTAATTCATTATTTCCTATACCCGAGAGTCTAACTCCGAAAACAACAAATGATGTGTCTTCAAATCCATGATATTACGTGGACTACCAGAGTCAAAAAATAACGTAAAGGATTTGTGTTCTAAATTTACAGCATATAAGGTTGGTCGTAACTCATTTTGGCTTATTATTGTATGAATTCGTTGCAAATCTATGGGAGCATGCACTGTTTTATTTAATTCGGCCGTGTGTTTCATAGGAAAATCTATTGTGTCACAATTATCTGATAAAACATTAAATTGATTATTCAATACTATTGATGTTGACAAGAATGACCTTGACCCAACATCACTCTATTCCCCTCTGGAGTTAACTATGTGGTATTTGCTTTGATCTGCACATTCTGAAAATTAGTCTGACCTTGCGAGGTCTGGTTTGACGACCCAGGCTCAGCGATATTCGAAGAAGTGTTTGTTTGCTTTGGACTCTGAACTGCATTGACATTTGGTTGTTTCTTCTTATTGTTAAAATGAGGATTTTTCTTTTTATTGACTGTGTATTTCTGGGATTCTGTTGTGTCTTACGCGAGTAACATTGATTGTATGAATGAGTTGAACTATTATGAATCGAGCATAATTTTGTTCTGCAGTCCGCGCTTAAGTGACCTTGACGTTTGCAATTATAACACGTCATTCCCGCTACTTGACTATTAACTACGTTCACTGTTTGTGGCTTTGTTTCATTCTTTGCAAAAACTTGAGTTAACACGGGATCGAGATCTGGACACTTGGACATGTGTTTTTTTATCTGTTTATATACATCCAATTCCGTACTTGCAGGCGTTAACTTTTTATCAAAACACCGCACTAAAGCTTTAGGCAACATAAGTGTCATGCAAGTTAAGCACATTAATCGTAAAAAATCTTTCACGGAGATGTTATCTCTAGTAACCCAAGTGGAATTACCTAAAATGTCCTGATATTCATTAAGCCTATCAGCTATGAGAGCTGCTCTCTCAATAACATTAAGCTGATTCATAGTGGCTTGATTAAGTGTATTTCTTAACGTTAATACTACATCCAAGGCTTCTTCACCCCCATAGACCGCGCGTAACCTAACTTTGAAATCATCCCAGGTAACTGCTTCTTGAAATGAAACACCTCTTAAATATGCACTCGCATCCCCCTTAGAAAAATCTATAAAACTTTTAGCTTCTTGTAATTGTACAAAAGGGTCTACGATTTGTTTGGCATTTAAATGGGCATCGACGGATGAAATCCATGACTCCACATTTTGTGGCAAGAACCCATTGACTCGACCCTGAAAAGGAAGGATTGCTGACCTGGCATTTACAAGCGTCACAATTGGAGGAGGATTAGTCTGGCCTACGCCACTAGGTCCAGGGGTAGGGCTCACAGGGGGAGTCATGACTGCTGTATTTCTTTTCCTATCTCTTCGACCCCTTGCAATTCTATCAAAATATCTATATGAATACAGACGTCCATTGCGTAAACGCATATGTATAATAAAATTCCCCAAACAATGTTACTAATCCTAAGACATTTCCCGAGAATTTCTGAAAGAAAACCGAACACAAAGATATTTCCTGTAAATTTCTGAAAGAAAAAAGGAATTAGCACAAAGAGAGAAAAATTCTAGATGAGAATTCGGAGTTGAACACAGTTTCCTTTAATGGAAGGAAAAATAAAAGATTAGCAAACCACTCACCCCAGTAATAATCGACTAACGACTCGTTATAACTACACTTCACTGCCAGACTAGAATGAATTCAAAAATTTGTACTTAGCTTATATATGGTTCTGGGTGATGTCGACACATCCTCTCTCTCTCTCTTGATGTTTTGTTAGCGATGTATCGTTCGAGTTTCCGTTGAATGTAGTGCTTCCTGGATATGTTTTGTAAACGTTGAACGTCAGTCCTTGGGTTTCCTAGGATGTTGATTGAAGATCCAGTTCATCATTTTGTATGTATAACATTCAGTAAATGTTATATATTTCGATGGACTATGTTACTTAGTCAAAATTGTAGATACATGTAGATAACGTTGAGTTCTTGAAGATCTTTCTCTGGTTTTCACAGCTTTATTTTGATGTCTTGAAGATCTTCCTCTAATTCTTAGAGTTTATTATTATAATTACTTGAAGATCTTTCTCTGATTCGTAGAGTTTAACCGCTGCCACCATTTATTGGTGTGTTACCGCTGCCACCATTTATTGGTGTGTTATCGCTGCCACCATTTATTGGTGTGCTACTTTTATAAGCACACATTGAGTATGTGTTGTTTAAGATGTTAAGGCTGGATAACGAAGTTCATCTTATTAGCTTTAAAAGTATTTATCTCTAAAAACAACAGAGTTAAACATCTCCATCATAGGAGTGGAGCTGGTTTGGTCGGATGACCAATTCTGGTGAAGTATAGATATGAACTGATTAAATTATCGATATCACAGATATCGTATGCTTAGTTGACATAGCATTTAAACACAATGTGGAAACTGTTACATTCTTTCTCGGAAGACACCTGCATCCGGTGACGTCACAATCTTTCACACACTGATGCATTGGTGTTGACGTTTAAGAAAAATGTTACATTGCCGAGGCTGCATAGTGCATCCTGTTTATGATTTTACATGACTACAGCAAATCTCATGGCTAGCATCTTCATCCAAAATGACATATTACGTCATGTGTTTTAAACATGTAATAACAACTATTTCATTTATTACATATATATATATATATATATATATATATATATATATATATATATATATATATATATATATATATATATATATATAGAGAGAGAGAGAGAGAGAGAGAGAGAGAGAGAGAGAGAGAGAGAGAGAGAGAGAGAGAGAGAGAGAGAGAGCGCATATACCAGAATGGAAAATGTATTTATGTATCTACTGTATATACAGTACATATCTATACATAAGTGGAGAAGAAAGCGAAGATGTTCCCTATCAATACTTACAAATCTTAACTTTTACTAACTGACTGCTTTTCAATCTTCCATCACAACAACGAATAGCTCATGAATCGTGGTATGAGAGTAAAACAATATACAACAGGTCAAAGCCCTGAGAAGGATATTGGGAGTTAAATGTCAGGACAGAATTAGAAAGGAAACTATGAGAGAGATTACTCGAGTGCCATATATGGTGAGGGGTAGGTGAAAATGGTTTGGACATTCTCTTCGCACTCCCCAAGAGAGATTAGTTCACCAAACTTTCAACTTGGCTTCACAAGGCACGGGAAGATTTGGAAGACCCAAGTCTACTTAGCTGAGGACTATGAAGCTTGAAGGCGGATATGATGAATGTAGACGTATTAAGAGCTCAAGATAGAGACGACTGGGGAAATCTAATTGAGACACATTGCGTCAATAGGTGTAGGAGATGATGATGATGATGAAACTGCCTGTGATTAAGCTACCATTGAAATCTTGACCTAAAGCAATTCTAATTCAACTTCATCTCTCTGCAAAGGAATATTCTCAAGAATTTGCTTTATTCCCATTTCCACATATCCTATCATGAGGAGAAACGAACCAACCTACCTAACTATCCTTTTATCATAAAGGGTATCCTCCTCCATTAGAAACTCCATAAAAGCAAAACTCTTCTCATTTTCTCAAACACTCAATTTTATTTCCGCTTCCTTTTATACTAAGGAAACTTTATGACCATGAGAAATAACATTTGTCTACTCAACACTCTTGGTACTAGAAGGAACGGAGGTACTATATTCTACATAAATGGTAAATAGAGAGACAAGGGGCAATCATCATAAAATATGAAAAATAGAAAAGAAAGATGTAACTATATAGGGGATATTTTGATGCATTAAGAAAAATAAATATTATAACGGAAAAAAAACCTGCCACAGGATATGAAGAAAATAAAAAAAACAAAATCAAAAGCTAAATAGATCAGTGTTCAATTAAACTCTCTTAGGCATAATGTAGGTTGCCCACTTATGCATTTTTTATAAATATGGTACTTATTTGTATACAATTACACTCAATTTTCTTTAATGAGGCGCATCTGCACTGACTCGCAGGAGTTCCCTTTTTGCTCAGAAAAGTTTCCTACTAGCTGATTGGTTGGACAAGATGATTCTAACCAATCAGCTAATAGGAAACTTTTATGCGCTAAAAGGGCACCCCTGCGAGTCAGCGCAAATGCGCCTCATTGAAAAACTTGACTATAGTTTATTCTACGTAGATATGAAAATAGAAAAAAAAGAAAAAAAAAACAGAAAGGTAGTGGAACTTTAAACCTGTTAAGAATACTACAAAGTCTATTAACGCAACTAGGGTTGTACCTTAGCAAGTAATGATAATAATAATATAAAGATGTCCTCCCTAAGGAAATGAATCGGATAGAAGTTTTTCCCCTGCAATAACAAATGTAACTAGAGGGGCACTCAGAGGAGCGCATACTTCCGCCGCGGCAGCTTATTTTTCGATCTTTTACTCGACCTTGACTTTGACCTTAACATGTATTAAATGGCGTGGATTTTTATAAACTCAAATATGAACCACGTCTGGAGTCTCTGTGACAACAAATTCCAAACTTATGGATGATTACGTGAATTGGACACTTTGCTTGACCGTGACTTTGACCTTTGACCTTGTCCTTGCAAAATCTAATCATTTCCAGATAATCCCTGTAAGTTTCATTACTCTACGATTAAAATTGTGGCCAGGAAGCAGTTCACCAACACACACGAAAACACAATCATGGGTGAAAACATAACCTCCTTCCAACTTCGTTGCCGGAGATAAATATATTTTTCCCTTTTCTCAATTTAAACCAATATGAGTATTAGAGTACTTGGTATACCTTGCTGGGAATAATACCAATGTCAGTTTGTCATAAAAAAAATAAACTCACACTAAGAACTAGGAAACTTAACCTTTACAACGCCTCCCATTTTAAAGAGAAACACGTATGGAAAAAATAAACATTATATAAAAAAAATATAAATATATGACCAAATATGCAGAATGATTGTTCAAGAGCATCTTCCAGTAAAAATGCAATATCTAAATAAACTATTATTTATGACTCAATGTGACAAAAGGGATTTTATATAGCATTAAAACTAGAAGGGAAAGACTTTAGTATTATCAGAATTATTACACTGGATTAAATAAAAATGAGAGAGAGAGAGAGAGAGAGAGAGAGAGAGAGAGAGAGAGAGAGAGAGAGAGAGAGAGAGAGAGAGAGAGAGAGAGAGAGAGAGAGAGAGAGAAATGTAAAATACTTAGCCAATAGCTTGAAAAAAAATAGTGAATAGATTAAATATATAAAAACTATTCTGAAAGGTCACTACATTGTATACCTTCATGAGAAAACTTATTATTATTATTATTATTATTATTATTATTATTATTATTATTATTATTATTATTATTATTATTATTATTATCTATCCACAACCGAATAAAGACATCAAAAGCAAGTCTCAAGTTTAAGCTGCACTGTTGAAAAAAACCCATAATTTCAATCGGAAATTCTCCGTAAAAATATACTGCTCTCAGCCGTTTTTCAGTAAAATACAGACGACCGTAATTTCTACCCTACTCTGTTACTATCTTTTACATGTTAGTGATAGTAATATCAATCCTTTATTATCATTATAATTATTATTTTTACTATTATTATTACTATTATTATCATTATTATTATATTATAATTATTATTACTTGCTAAGCTACAACCCTAGTTGGAAAAGTAGGATGCTATAAGCCCCAGGGCCCTAACAGGGAAAATAGCCAAGTGAGGAAAGGAAACAAAAAAAAAATATACACATGTTTAAAACGGTAAATATCTGACAACATTTATTCCAGGATTTTTACCGTTTCTTTTACCGGCAAATCTTCAAGCGTCGTTGTATCGAGCTAAACCAATTTTAAAACTTACATTCAGAAATAGCCTATGAACCCTATTATAAACTGAATGTAGTTTACGCTCAAGGCGTGTTTTATGCGTTCGCGTGTTGAATCATGCAAGCACGATAATTTCTTGCTCTTTCATTAGAGAAAACAGGCTTTAGTAAGCTGGCTGCAAATAACTTATGGTGGAGCAATCTAGTTATAAGCAGGCTGGCTTCCAACAGAAAATGCACAACACCGTAGTCAGGAGCGCAGTTGTGTGAATGTGAATAAAAATATGTATACCGTATATATATATATATATATATATATATATATATATATATATATATATATATATATATATATATATATATATATATGTATAATATATAACATATATATATATGTATAATATATATATATATATATATATATATATATATATATATATATATATATATATATATATATATATATATATATATATATATATATATATGTATGTATTTACATATATATATATATATATATATATATATATATATATATATATATATATATATATATATATATGTATATATAAATATGTATATAATTATATATATATATATATATATATATATATATATATATATATATATATATATATATATATATATATATATATATATATATATATACATACTGAGTGCATGTACTAACGTAAACTAATTAGTAAAACAACATAATCTTATGTATAAGTGTACGTATTATGTATGAACTTATAGGTGAGCAATGGCAGACATAATTAAGTATTTTACCATACAAAATAGACACCGTAACATAAAAAAATGAAAATACCAACGTTACAACATAATTTACCTTTTAAAGTTTCTTAAACACACCCCTAGCGTCTTGAATGGCAGCAATCCGCTCACCCCCCCCCCCCCCTCCCCTCGCCCCTCACTATACTCTTTAACGACTTCTGTTAATTGGTTTCCTCTTTAAATGCATAAAACAATAATTAACCATTATTTTTAACTATTCCTCATTAATCCATACACATCCAAGTGTTTATTTTTCTATATAGTTCTCAGGGATCTTAACTAACCATTATTCTTATGAACTATACCAAGCTAATCCACATGCATTCAACGGTTTATTTTTCTATAAAGTTCTCAGCGATCTTTATTCATGACTTTAGTTTCAAACTGCGAAACAAGATCCTCTCTCGAAGAACACGCGAGACTCGAGTCTAATCGATCAAACAAAAACGCTTCACCTTTAGCAAAGTCTAGAAGGCTACTTCACTGTCGCCACGCTTCAGCGTTACATTCCATCTCTTAATATTTATCTTTAGATACAGCATTTAATATCTAATAAAGATCATTATAATTGAAATCAAATGATCCATGTGCATGCCATGTGGTACGTCACCCTCTTGATTGAAGGGCTGAGGTTTAAAGGCCACTCATGAATGGCAAAGGCAAGGGACAGTGACAATTTCTATCTAGTAGGAAAATGCCATAGATATTGATCATACATACATACATACATATACACACAGACACACACACACACACTATATATATATATATATATATATATATATATATATATATATATATATATATATATATATATATATATATATATGATAAATATACCATACTAATGTACGCGACCCGTCAACAATGACATCTAAATATTTAGATACATATGGACACAAACGCAACCATTCTTAAACCAGGCTTCGAATATTCTCCTCCCTGCCCCTTACCCGCGGGATGGAGAAAGCCATGCGTGACCGGAAAGAAATATATATGTTTATATATATATATATATATATATATATATATATATATATATATATATATATATATATATATATATATATATATATATATATATAAAACCATACACTTTCCGTTCATTATATCAGGGGAGATATGTGTATAATACATATTGGATATACTACGATACACACACACACACACATACACACACATATATATATATATATATATATATATATATATATATATATATATATATATATATATATATATATATATATATATATATATATATATATATATATATATATATTCTTTTTTGAAGCAGTCCCCATTTCCCTCACCCTCGACGATCAAAACCGCGAATCCTTGAAAGGGAGTAAAACTTTAGTCACCATGATAATGGCTGGAAGAGGCCGTCATTATTAAAGAAATTCTCCGAAGCACTTTATACCTGGGAGATGGGTGTGTGTGTTTTAAGATTTAAAAAAGGGAGATGTGAGTATCTCTTGACTGTTTCAAACTACATGATTTTCCGTAGGCTACCATATCTATAATATTAAAAAAAGGAGATACGAGTATTGGTTGACAGTTTTAAACTATATGATTCGCTGTAGGCTACCATATCTATATTACACCATAGATTAAAAATTTTCTCAAAAATTATGATATATAAATCGAATGTATTTACTCCCATCAGTGATTTCTGAATCAAAATATCATCAAAACACGGATAACGATGAAGAAGCAAAAAAAAAAAAAAAAAAAAAAAAAAAAAAAAGTCGTTCCCTCTTCATTAAGCTAGGACCATGGAGGTTCAGGCAATGGCTGCTGGCAACTCAGCAGGTAGACTAGTAGGCTTTCCCCAAATTCCTAGCTCCCAAGGATGGTGAGGTCACAAACACTTCATGAAAGTATGGAGCTTGAGCGGGTCTCAAACTCCCATCCAACAGATTACCAGGCAAGGATGTTTCCAATAGGCTACCACATGTGGAAAATCCCTTAGCTCATTCGACTTAACAATAATACAATACAATAACATGTAAAAACTAGAGGGGCACTTAGTAGAGCGCAGACCTCCGCAGCGACAGCTTTTTTCATGACCTTTTGCTCGACTTTGACGTTGACCTTTGACCTAAACATGTATTAATTGGCGTGAATTTTCATACACTCAAATATGAACCAAGTTTGAAGTTTCTGTGACAACGATGCCCAAATTTATGGTGATTACGTGAATTGGACAGTTTACGTGACCGTGACCTTGACCTTGACCTTCTAAAATTTAATCATTTCCAGCTTTTTACATAACAGTTAATCGCTACAAGCTTCATTACTCTACGATTAAAATTGTGGTCAGGAAGCTGATCACAAACAAACACACATGAACTAACACACTGTGACGAGCTGAGAGAAAGGTTGTGACTCAAAGGCAGGTTGGAAACAACTGAGTTCGTTTATTAAAGAACACTCTCCTTTATATACAAAATCTCAAAGCAACAAGAATTTTCAAGTTCAAATATTGACACTGTTACAGAGGAGAAACGCAGACATGAATTTTCAGGTTCGTTTTAGTGCGAGGGGAGAGCGAAGATACAAGCACAAAATGAACTATGTACGATCGTGTGACACACGGTTGGTACATGGCTCCCCCCTCTAAAAATGACATACTGTACATGTTAAATAGGGCGCCCTGATCTAGAGAGGCGAACTGTAGGCGGGTCATCTGGCAGAAGATAAGCAGGTTTTAGACGATCAATGGAGACCCAGTCTTCTTTGCCACGAATGTTTAGTAGGAATGCTTTCGGACTGCGGCGGATCACAAGGAAAGGGCCCATGTAAGGGAGCCTTAGCGGTGGCTTGCTAGTGTCGTTGCGCAGGAAACGTGCGTTGCAGAGTGCAAGTCTGTTGGTATGTGATGCTTCGCTGGGGGCTTGTAAGTCTGACGGAATGGAGTAAATTTTAGCACGACGTGACGTATGCGCTGGAGATCGTCAGAGGATGTTGTAGAAGGAAAAAATTCGGCAGGGATGACCAACGGGTCGCCATACCCCATTTCAGCTGCCGAGACGTCGAGGGCGTCTTTAGGAGTGGTCCTTAGTCCCAGGAGGACCCAGAGAAGCTGAGTAAACCAGTTGGAATCCTTGTAGCGGGACATCAAAGCTGCTTTGAGGTTGCGATGAAAACGTTCAACCATTCCATTGGCAGCGGGGTTGTAGGCCGTTGTCTGATATAGGCTGATGCCCAGGAGATTCGGTAATGATGTCCACAATTGAGAGGTGAAAGTGGTTCCCCTGTCGGAAGTAATATGCTCAGGGATACCAAATCTTGCAATCCACCCAGAGAGTAAGGCAGATGTACATGAGGCGGACGTTGCAGTTTCCATGGGAATGGCTTCAGGCCAACGGGTGGAGCAGTCGATGACAGTAAACAGGTAACGATGTCCTTGTGATGTGGGTAGGAGGCCCACAACGTCGACGTGAATGTGTGCGAAACGACGCTGAGGTTGAGGAAAGGTGCCCACTCCTGAATCCGTGTGTCGATGTACTTTGGAAGTTTGGCAAGAAGTACAGGCGCGGACCCAATCCTTAGCATCCTTAGGAATGCCGTGCCAAATGAACTTTGCCTTCAGCAGCTGTGCAATAGAACGGCACGAGGGATGTGAAAGGCTATGAATGAAATCAAACACCTGCCGTCGCATGGGAGCATAAATCCAAGGTCGCGATCTACCAGTACTGACGTCACAGAGGAGGGTGATGTTGGAGTCTTTGAGGGGGAAAGTCTTCTCAACGGAGGGACGTGCAGGATGTCCTACATGCTTGATACTCTGGATCCAGTCGTTGGGCTTCAGCCATGGCATTGTAATCCAATCCCAGTTGAACAGCAGCCAACGTGTTTCTTGACAGGGCATCGGCAACGGGATTCATTTTCCCAGGGACTTATTGAAGCGTACAATTGTATTCAGCCACGGCGGAGAGATGTCGGCGTTGCCGGGCGGACCAGGCATCAGACTGTTGAGTAAAGGCGTGCACCAGAGGCACATGTGGTCTGTGCGAATGACGAAGGGCGTACCTTCTAAAAAATGGCGAAAGTGACAGACAGCCAAGTGCACCGCCAGCAATTCTCACTCGGAGGTAGAATAACCCGATTCTGCCTTGGACAGTTTTCTGCTGAAGAAAGCCAATGGGCGGGGCGAGCCGTTGACCACCTGCTCGAGTACTGCACCAATAGCGACGTCGCTGGCATCGGTGGAGAGAAGGAGAGGGGCATGTGGGATAGGAAAAGTGAGAGACGCAGCAGTTGATACAGGGGCGTAGGAGCGTTTTCCTGTTTGATGGGCTAAAGTTCGAAATAACACTGAAGGCGGAGCCGCAGGCGTGAAGGTATAGGGGGGAGGGGTCTGGGGGTCTCCCCCAGAAAAATTTTATGATGAAACACCCTCAGATGCGATTTCCTGGCATCTGACAGCATATTGCATCAAAAACAAAATCATATTTTTGGAAGATTTTTATGTGACCAATTCCAATTTTTACACAATAACAATCATAAAATACCAATAGGCCTATATATATATATATATATATATATATATATATATATATATATATATATATATATATATATATATATATATATATATACAACGATAGGTCTATTTGGTGAATTTACCAAAAATATACTGACGATGTTGATTCTTTGCTACAAACTCATTCGCAATATCGATCAAGTCAAGGCTATCGGGAGGGTGGGAGGGTGAGACTGTACAAGAGCTGTTGCCAGAGATGAAATGCATTTACAAAATGTAAATCTGAATGTTTAAAAGCATATTTTCAGCAAAAAAGTGGGGGGGCTATAGCCCCCCAGCCCCCCCCCCCCCCCCCGCTCCTACGTCCCTGTGATAGGGTCTTCTTTGCATTACAGAAGGCTGCATCTTGAAGGGGACCCCATTTCAGGTCCTTTGGCTTGCCCTTGAGGGAGGCGTAGAGGGGAGCAAGAGTGGCGGCAATGGCTGGCAGAAAACGGTGATGATAGTTGATCATGCCCAAGAATTCCTGCAGAGCTTTGACGGTCGAGGGCACAGGGAAGTCTAGAACGGCTGCTACCTTCTCAGGGAGGGGGTAGACTCCTTCAGGAGTGATGCGGTGCCCTAAGAACGACACTTCGTTGGCGCCAAAGGTACACTTGTCGTACCGGACTACAAGGCCGTTTTGTTGCAGGCGGTCGAGCACGATCCGCAGGTGACGGAGGTGTTCCTCTTTTGAGGAGGAGAACACAAGTATGTCGTCCACATAACATACACAGAAAGGGAGGTCCCCTAAGATGCCATCTTAGGAGTAATTGAAGGTGTATGTACCAAACGGAGTGGTGATGGGAGTCTTGGGGATGTCTTCTGGGTTCATAGGCACCTGATAATACCCCTTCAGGAGATCGAGCGTAGAGAAAACCTTTGCTTTGTGCAGGTAGGAGGTCACGTTGGCAATGTTTGGGAGGGGGTAGTGATCCGGTTCTGTTTGCATGTTCAAGCGCCTGTAATCCCCACACAGACGGAGGGAGCCGTCTTTCTTCAGAACGATGTGTAAGGGTGACGACCATGAGCTGGAGGCTTTTTGGCAAAGGCCCATTTCCTCCATTTCGGCGAACGTCTGTTTGGCGGCTGCCAATCGTTCCTGTGCCAGACGTCTGAATTTTGCGAAGACTACGGGTCCCATCGTCTTGAGATGGTGATAAATACCGTGCTTGGCAGGAACCCTGGGCGTTTGGCAAAGTTCTGGACGGAAGACTTCTGGGTACAATGTGAGGAGGTGGGCGTAGGCATCCGTGGGTGTGCTAATGTAGAGAGCGAGGTTAAAGGGGGCGGGTTGAAGAGGTGTCGACAAGTGGGCGACATCGACCAGAAGGTGGAAATGAGAGAGGAAATCCGCACCGAGGATTGGCAATGTGACGTCAGCATCGAGGAACTTCCAATTGAATTTACCGTTTCCGAATGATAATGTGAGGTTCTCGTAACCGTAGGTGGGTATCGCAGATCCGTTGGCAGCTACCAAACGGACGTCGGAAGATGTAGACAGACTACGTCATGTCTTGAAGAGTTTCCTTGGCAAAAGAGAACAACAAGCCCCCGTGTCTACCAAAAATCGCACGCCCGTTCCTGCATCATGTAAAAAGAAAGGATTAGAAACACCGGAGGCCACCGCCATGAGCGATGGCCTACTTACACATTTTTTCGCAGTTGCCCCAAATCTGAAGTGGTAGTAGCAAAACTGCGGCGGATAGGAGGTAGTAAGTGGCTGTAGAAGTCGTTTGTTGGGGCGCGAGAGATTGGTGGGTGGTGGGCGGCTTTGTTGCTTCTTCGGCACGTCACGGTGTGGGCATGTATGTCCTACGGTATTCATGTCAGCTTCGGTTGACGTTGAATAGGCATCCTCTTCGTCAAGGGTGGAGACATTGATGGAGGTCTTGAAGTGGCTGTCCATAAGGGCGTCGGCTTTGGTCATCAAGTCCTTTATGGGTAAACTATCGACATCAGGTATGGCAGCGCGTATAGGTCCGGGTAAACGGCGTATCCAAAGGGCACGAAGTAGGTTCACCTCACGAGGAGAGCCGTCTGTGGCAGGTTGAAGGCGAGCTATACTGGTCATTTCTTTGAGGGCAACAGTTGGGGTTATTGCAAGAGCTGAAAAAGCTTTGCTACACGGGTGGCTGGTGACAGCAAGTACTGCTGCAGGAGGTATGTTTTGAGGACGTCATACGCTATTGGGGTGTCTCCTTGTTCACAAAGCCAGTCGGATATTTCCGGGAAGGTGTCCTTGGGTATCGCCGCGACAACATAATCTGCTTTGGTGGTTGAGCGAGTCACGCCCTTGATGCGAAACTGGACTTCTGCACGCTGAAACCAAGCAAACGCCTCTCCGCTGGCAAACGGTGAAAGTTTCAATGGGGCAGCCGCAGCGCCAACTTCTGTAGAGTCTGTCATAGTACCAACGATGGAGGGGTGAGGGGGGTGGGGGTGGAAGGCGGTGGGAGCGAGTCGACTTCCGGGGTCACCAATGTGATGAACCGAGAGAAAGGTTGTGACTCAAAGGCAGCTTGGAAACAACTGAGTTCGTTTATTAAAGAACACTCTCCTTTATATACAAAATCTCAAAGCAACAAGAATTTTCATGTTCAAATATTGACACTGTTACAGAGGAAAAAAGCAGACATGAATTTTCAGGTTCGTTTTAGTGCGAGGGGAGAGCTAAGATACAAGCAAAAAATGAACTATGTACGATTGTGTGACACACGGTTGGTACAACACAAACATCGGGTAAACATAACCTCCTTCCAACTTCGTTGGAGGAGGTAAAAGAAGAAAAAATTGGCAATATTTACTAATTAACATTCACTTTCATCTTTAAAAATTGTTAGAGCAATTAATACTATTATTAGATATTCATCGAATACCTCACAATTCTGGGCTCTTGAAAATTGATTACAATTCTAAAAATTAAATAAATAAAGTTTGATAAACCTTTACACTCCTTCCTTATTCGAGGGGAATCGTATCATGGCAACAAACGTTTCTAGTTTTCAAGGCCACTAATTAATCAGCGAGACGAAAAACGTTTGAATGTAGAAGGGAAGGGAGAGAAAACGACATAGTTATACTCATTGTTTTTTCTCTTTTTACTAATACAATAAATTGAAAATTGCGTCTGGATTAACTGAATGAATCGTGAGGTTATTGACATTTTTACTTCCTCCAAAGAAGTTGGGAGGTGGTTATGTTTTATCCCCTGTTTGTGTGTTTGTGTGTGTGTTTGTTTGTGAGCATCTTCCTGGTAATAATTTTAACTGTAGAGTATTGAAACTTGCAGGGATTAATTGTTATGTGAAAAGATGGAAATTATTAAATTTTGTAAGATGAAGGTCAAAGGTCGAGGTCACGGTTAAGCAAAATATCCAATTCCCGAATTCACCCATAAGTTTGGACATCGTTGCCCCAGAGACTTCAAACTTGATTCACATTTGAGTGTATGAAAATCGAAGACAATTAATACATGTTAAGATCAAAGGTCAAGGTTAAGCAAAAGTTCTAAAAATAAGCTGCCACGGCTGATTTTCACATAAACCTCATTTCTTCACGAGTTAATCGTTCATACAGAAAGACACTAATACGATTGTGACCAACAATAAGCGTTCCGCTTAATGGAACTGTATGGCCTTTTATACGGATTAATATCACGACAGTAGTACATTGGATCATTTTCTCTGGTTACGGTTCATTTTCCATTTGCCTACACATACACCAAATAGTTTGGCCTATTCTTTACACATTCTTCTCTGTCCTCATACACCTGACAACACCGAGATTACCAAACAATTCTTCTTCCTACACTGTAATGGTTCAGTGGCTACTTTCCTCTTGGTAAGGGTAGAAGAGACCCTTTAGCTCTGGTAAGCAGCTCTTCTAGGAGAAGGACACTCCAAAATCAAATGTTTGTTCTCTAGTCTTAGGTAGTGCCCCAGCCTCTGTACCATGGTCTTCCACTGTCTTGGGTTAGAGTTCTCTTTCTTGAGGGTACACTTGGGCACACTATTCTATCCTGTTTCTCTTCCTCGTGTTATGTTAAAGTTTTTGTAGTTTATATAGCCGATATTTATTTTAACGTTGTTGCTCTTCTTAGGATATTTAATTCTCCTTTGTTTCCTTCCCTCACTGAGCAATTTTCCCTGCTGAAGCCCCTGGGCTTATAACATCCTGCTTTCTCAACTAAGGTTGTAGCTTAGCAAGTAATAATAATAATAATCGTAATAATAATAATAATAATAACTAGAGGCAATTGCATAATTCCGAATATAATCTACTCAGTTGCTCCAAGGGTCACCACAAGTACAACTAGGAGATAGAAGGAATTTAGCTCTGTCACATTCATCATCATCATCTCCTTTAACGCCTATTGACGCAAAGTGCCTCGGTTAGATTTTGCCAGTCGTCTCTATCTTGAGCTTTTAATTCAATACTTCTCCATTAATCATCTCCTACTTCGCGCTTCATAGTCCTCATCCATGTAGGCCTGGGTCTTCCAACTCTTCTAGTGCCTTGTGGGGCCCAGTTGAAAGTTTAGTGAACTAATTTCTCTTGGGAAGTGCGAAGAGCATTCCCAAACCATCTCCATTTACCCCTCATAATGATCTCATCCTCATATGGCACTAGAGTAATCTCTCTTATAGTTTCATTTCAAATCCCGTCCTGCTTTTCAACTCCCAATATCCTTCTGAGGGCTTTGTGCTCAAATCTACAAAATCTGTAGGATATTGTTTCATTTTCATACCGCGACGCATATCTATACAGTAACATCGATCTCACTAAACTGATTTTTATATGTAACTTCAGGAGAAAAAGTTGAAAGACAAACTACGCGGTGCATGTCAGATTGATGACATACCATACTGGCGTTACAATATCATTGGGTTACCAATTCAAGGAAAAATAAATCTATCCAAAACATGAACACACAAACAATTATGAAACCGTATCGTGTAGTAAGCAAATCTTCTTATTCTTCTTCTTCTTCTTCTTTTCCCACTTCTATGTGGGGTCGATGTTTCTGGCCAGTTTTCTCCATCTACCTCTGTCCCACACTTCATCACCAGTTAATCCCTTTGATCGAAGGTCATCCTTGATACAGTCCATCCACCTTCGCTTTGGTCTCCCTCTCCTCGTTCCCTGTACCTCCATTTCCATCACTCTCCTCCCAATATACCGTGTAGTAAGTAAATATGAAACTAAATTCACAGCGACTACATAAACCCAATAATATTCTTTTCTTTACCATACAAACCGACATCTCAAAATAAATTTTACGTTACATTGCTATAAAAACGGAGAGCCATAATTTACCCAGGAGACCAGCGATTTCAACAGCTTCTCCTCCATGCATACGAAAATAGAAAAATCCAAAATGTGGGAGGCTCATTATACAACCAGATACACATATATGAAATTCCATTCACAGAGACTACATACAGTAAACCTATTAGGCCTAATATATTTTCTTCAACATATATATATATATATATATATATATATATATATATATATATATATATATATATATATATATATATATATATATATATATATACATATATATATATATATATATATTTGGGCTCAAGCCATGTCGTCCTGATGGAAGTTCCTATAGGGTAGCTTCCTAGGGTATATTACAACTACGGTGATATTCCCAGAGAATTTACCTTAAGGTACCAGAATTCTAACTCCTGGAGCGAGTATCCCTCGTGAAAGGGATATCGCGACATATCAGAGGACGTATTCTTGACACGCCACATGGCAATCTGCATCCTGGACAGAGATTTCGTCTCGTAGGAGGCGATTGGCAAGAAACGAATTCGGGAAAGAAAAAGGGGAGCCGCTCCCAAGGCTCCCTATCCTCCGATTCGTATGCGTGCCTGGCGCCAATCCTGGCGCCATCTGTATTCCTTTTTGCGTAGCTTAACAACTCGGTGTTTTTTCCTGTGTTTCTCGCAAATCTTGGATTTATTCTACTTTTCATGGCTTCTCCGTCTTCGTCGGCCTCTGATAAGTTGAGTATAATGTCTTTTATGTATAAATGTAGGCTCTTGGTAAATTTTTGAGTGATTAATAGTATTAATCTTTGATACAAGAGCCGTAGCCTACCGGAGGTGTCCTGGACGCTGTCGCTCGCTAGGTATAAGTTTAGTTAGTCAGAGCGACATTCCCGGTTGTTTTGCTTTAATAAATTTTAGCTATTTAGCATTACATAGGATTTCCTTCGTGCTTAGTATTATTTTGGCGAAGTATTCGCCATTCTGGCCTACGCTAGGCCATGTAGCCTAGTCGTTTGGTCCTAGTACTTCATGCATGATTTTGGTTTTTCCGAGTGTAATAAAAATTTTATTGAAGCTTTAGGCTATGTTTTATACATTTAAGACTGTGTGGAATATTTCCAAGATAGTATACGAGTGAGTTTCGGTGATTTAGGTAATTGATTCTCTTGGTGCCTAGGCTAAGTTGCTTATGGAGCCTTAGTATACTTTATCATACTCCCCGGTTGCTTTCTTTTCTTCGGAGAAGGTATGCAATCCCTTTCCCTCTGTTTAAGAGTTTTTTAGTCTGAGTCTGTGTTTGTCTGGCTTGGGGTAGAGTCTCCCTCGCTGGCCTGACACAGACAAAGGGGGCATAGCCTCCTTAGGTCACTACCGAAGGTTTCTGTGGATATGATTCCTTCTTTTGTGATCTACCAGACTAGTCCTTGTTGCTGTTCTCGGGGGAGGATAAGTTTCTTTCCCTGGGAGTAGCAACACCTTCCTTGCTTTGGTGCTCTGGGAGCTGGCAAGTATTGCTGGCCTTCCCCCTTAGATCTCCCTTAGGCTAAGATAAGTTTCTTGGCTGCGGGTGATCCGTTACTAAAGCAAGGTTGGTAGAACCCTCTTGTCCCTTCCCCCTCTATCTCCGTAATGGCCTAGCCATTACAGTACTGTACGTCGTTCTACATCTGGACCTAGTATAGGTTAGGATGTGGAATTGACTCAGCCCCTTGCCGGCCGGTAGAGCTGCCGGCCGGCAAGGGTCTTATATTTTTGAGTGCTGCCCGGACCTCCCTTGGTCCCTCATCCATGCCTGCCTGTAGAGCCAGACGGCATTGGTCAGGAAGCCTGAATTAGATTCTCCCCTTCCTTATATGCACTCTTTCGGATTGCCGGGCTTGGAGGTAGTGTACACTCTTATCCCGGCATCCATTCTATTTTTCTTCTAGTGCTGTACCCGACCCGGCTGCCGGCCTATGAGGCCGGCAGCCGGGCAGGTGTAGTCCTCTGGTTCTTTTGCTGCCGGCTGGCATCGGTCTTGTACCTTTGCCGGCCGGCTTATGTCAGCCCTTGTCTGCCGGTCACCAAGAGTGTGGCCGGCAGCTGGGTACTACCTTGTATAGTTGCCGGCGGGCAGCCATTGCCGGCCGACATTGGCTGTTGCCGGCCGGCAGTTGCTGCCAGCCGGCACATGCATTTGAACCAGAGTGCTGCCGCCTTATAGCTTTTAAGTAGTATACTTTAAAGCTAGTTATGGTGTGTGCCGGCCGGCAAGTGCCGGCCGGCAGGTATCCCCCTATACTGTACTAGTATTCTTCAGTATAACATATACAGTAAGAAGAAAACTATGGTAAGGGTTTTGGTACAGCACTGTGTGTTCTAACACTTTTGTGTTTTCTTGCACATCCCTTTGCTGTTGCCCTACAGATAGGAAAGTGAGTTCTTTCCTGTCTATTATCCAGGATCTTAAAATCATTGCTTAGGTGTCAGCTTCACCTGTTTCCTCTGGAAACCTTGCATTGGTTACTCTAGAAGAGATTAACCATTTAATTTTATTATCTGGAAGGCTGCAACAATGGGTTGTGAGGGAAACACAAGTGTGTGTCTTTCCTTTATGAATTGTTATGCTATACTATGCATATCCAGTGATACATAGTTCACTTGATACTCATGGAAATTTCTTCTCTTTACAGGAGGACCCTCCGAAGTGCGGAAATGTTTTCTGCAACGTCCGCAGCAAGTACCTCTGCGGACATGAGTTTTGTAGGAGACACGCAGCATGCGCTGTCTCCAAGGATGATCTCCAGTATTGGGACCCTCGGGTATGTACTGTATGCACTAACCTGATTACTGAGGCTTTTGATTCCCCTAGGACCGCGGAATCAAGGGATATAGCAAGGGAGAAGCTTCGTACCTGGGTAAGGGGCTTCCGAAAGAACACCTCTGGCCCTTATCTTCCAAGTGAGAAGATGAGGGCGTATCTTTTCCCCAAGGCATCAGCTGATGCAGTGATTCCCCAGCCTCAAGAGGAGATCCCCCAAGATCAGGTCCAGGTGGACGTTGAAGTCGCGGTCGCAATGCAAGACATCCAGTTAGATGACAGGATGTCTGACGTGGCCGAGCGTTTGGAACAAGACCTCCTGGCAGAAGGTCAGGATGAAGTTCAAGCCCCGGACGTCGTAGAGGATGAGGTCGACAAGGTGTCGGCTACTCCGGTTCAGATTCCGGAGCCTATTCCCTCAACATCGGCCGGTCTCCCAGTAGAGCTGGGACAGGCCCTCTCTTCGATTGTTGGAATGATCCAACAAATGCAGAAGGAGAATCAGGAGAAGGTGGCTGCTATGGAACTGCGGATGCAGTCCCTGGCAGAATCACATGGGCCCCGGAAAAGGCTCAATGTGAAAGACCTTCCCTTATGCTCAGATGCTAACCCATGGAGGTATGCTGAGCACATGCCGATGACGACTGGAAAGATCGTCATCTCGGATAAGCTGGGTTCAGTTCCCCTAGAGGAGGTAGAATTCTGGCCCAGCAAGGCATCATATCCGGACTGCTATGTCCAGCTGAGAAAAGAACCAGCTTCAAGGGAGGAGACAGAGCCGAAGGAGGTCATTATCATGGACCACGCTAAGGCTCAAGCCCTACTTTCATCCTCGATGAAGGAGAATGGCTTCTCTAACTCGAAGGTAGCTGCATTGAGCAAGAAGCTCCCTTCTTTTGTTTCCTCTCCTGATAGAGCCTTCCCCTTTTTACAGAAAGGGTTTGCCGCTGTCCTAAAGGCAGTCGAGGCCGGCAAGCCTTGCCCCTCCCTGGAGGAGTGTAAACCCTTGTCGCTGGCCCTGCCTATGGACCACAAAGACTGGAAGGATGTCCATCTGACATTCTCAGTGGGAAAGTTGGAGGCTGATATTGCCGGACGGCAATTCGGCGAGGACCTCCCCAAGCTATCCGACTTTCTTTTACGAAGAGAGTTCGGGACAAAAGAAAGACTGGCTGCCTCAATGTCTCATCAGACTACTCTTGAGACGATGGCAAGTGACCCCAATGTCCATGAAATGTTCATGGTAGTGGCTAAGTCTCACCTAGCCACAGTGACGAAGGACCTTTATGGCTTCGTCAAGGCAAGGAGAGCTTGCAGGGAGTTCGTGTTCACCGGGGCTTCGGTGAGACACGAGCCAAGGAAGTTAATCTCCTCCAACATTTGGGGAAAAGACCTTTTCCCTACCGATGTGGTCAAAGAGGTTGTTGATAAGGCCGCCGTGGAGAATAGAAACCTTCTCCAGAAGTGGGGCCTGGCTATCTAAAGAAAGTCTTCCCCGGATGAGGGTCCTCAACCAAAGAGGAAGAATATGAGGACTAGGCTACCGTCTCGGCCAGCCAAGCCCTCTAGACAGCAACAGCAACTGCAATTGCCATTGCCTCCAGTGCCCCAGATGGTGGCACAAACCCCGACCACTTTTCAGTGGGTACCCCAGGCTGTGCCAGGTCAGTCCACGGCATTCTCCCCAACGTTTGAAGGACAGTCTTCTTCCTTTCGAACAAAGCCTAGAGGAGCAGCCAGAGGCTCGTCTAGGCGCCCCTCAAGGGGAAGGGGATTCAGAGGTGGTCGTGGTCAGGGAGGCAAGACCTCAGGACGGCAGTCCAAGTGAAATGATACCGGTAGGAGGGAGACTGATGAAATTTTGGGATCGTTGGACCTTCGATCCCTGGGCCCAAAGCCTACTCAAGAATGGACTGGGCTGGAGCTGGTACAGCACTCCACCCCCGTGCCTTCAGTTTTTCCAACACTCCACACCCGTTCTGGAGGAGTACATTCAAGAACTGTTGGAGAAAAAGGTGATCCGAAAGGTGAAGTCCATCAAATTCCAAGGGAGGCTGTTTTGTGTTCCCAAGAAAGACTCGGAAAAGCTCAGAGTCATTCTGGACTTGTCGCCACTCAACAAGTTCATAGTGAATTGCAAATTCAAAATGCTAACACTGCAACACATAAGGACCTTACTGCCCAAGAGGGCATACTCAGTCTCTATAGACTTGTCAGACGCCTATTGGCACATTCCAATCAGCCGTCGACTCTCCCCCTACCTAGGGTTCAGGCTAAAACGGAGACTATACGCCTTCAGAGCCATGCCATTCGGGCTAAACATAGCCCCAAGGATTTTCACGAAGCTTGCGAGCGCAGCTCTCAAACAATTACGCCTAAAGGGAATTCAGGTAGTAGCCTACCTGGACGACTGGCTGGTGTGGGCAGCATCCGAGACCGAATGCTTGCAAGCTTCCAGTCAGGTGATCCAGTTCCTAGAGTACCTAGGCTTCAAGATCAACAGAAAAAAGTCTCGACTTTCTCCATCCCAAAAGTTCCAGTGGCTGGGAATCCACTGGGACCTTTTGTCACACTGTTTCTCCATCCCGACGAAGAAAAGGAAGGAGATAGCGGGCTCTGTCAAGAGACTTCTAGATTCCGAAAGGATATCAAGACGCGAACAGGAGAGGGTACTAGGCTCTCTCCAGTTTGCTTTGGTGACAGACCCAGTGCTAAGAGCACAGCTAAAGGATGCAACCGGAGTTTGGAGAAGGTATGCATCAAACGCGCAAAGAGATCTGAGAAGACCAGTGCTGCCTCGGCTACGTACTCTTCTCAGGCCTTGGTCCCAAGCCAGACATCTAAAGAAGTCGGTTCTTCTTCAGCCACCTCCCCCGTCGATGACGATTCACTCAGACGCCTCAAAGGAGGGATGGGGAGGTCACTCTCATCGGAAAAAAGTCCAGAGGACTTGGTCCAAGCTATTCAGGACCTTTCACATAAACTTTCTAGAAGCTATGGCAGTGCTCCTTACCTTAAAGAAAGTCTCCCCGCGTCACTCGATCCACATAAGATTGGTGATGGACAGCGAGGTGGTTGTGAGATGCTTGAATCGACAAGGGTCGAGGTCACCACCTCTCAACCAGGTGATGTTGGCCATTTTCCGATTGGCGGAAAAGAAGAAGTGGTACCTGTCGGCAGTTCACCTTCAAGGAGTCCGCAACGTGACAGCGGACGCTCTATTCAGGTTCACACCGATAGAGTCGGAATGGTCCTTAGACGCAGGATCATTCTCCTTCATTCTGAATCAAGTCCCAGAACTGCAGATAGACCTCTTTGCGACGAAAGACAACAAGAAGTTGCCCCTGTACGTGTCCCCGTACGAGGACCCCTTAGCGGAAGCAGTGGACGCGATGTCCCTCGACTGGAACAGATGGTCCAGGATTTATCTGTTCCCCCCTCACAACCTTCTGTTGAGGGTCCTCAACAAACTGAGATCCTTCAAGGGGGTAGCGGCAATAGTGGCCCACAAGTGGCCGAACAGCATGTGGTTCCCCTTGGCGTTGGAACTACAGCTGAAGTTTGTGCCGCTACCACATCCAGTTCTGACCCAGCGAGTCCAGAAGTCGACTGTCTGCACTTCATTACAGAAAACCCGGACCCTGCAGCTCATGATTTTCTCGCCCTTGCGGTGAGAAAGCGTTTCGGGATTTCGAAAGCCAGCATAGACTTCCTAGAGGAATATAAGTGCAAATCGACTAGAAGGCAATATGAGTCATCTTGGAGAAAATGGGTGGCCTTTGTAAAGGCAAAAAATCCGCAGGAGATCTCAACAGACTTCTGCTTATCTTTCTTCATCCACCTCCATGGTCAAGGGTTGGCAGCTAACACGATTTCAGTGTGTAAATCTGCTTTGATGAGACCCATTTTATTTGCCTTCCAGATCGACCTAGGTAACGAGATCTTTAATAAAGTTCCGAAAGCCTGTGCTAGGCTCAGACCTTCAGCACCTCCAAAGCCCATCTCATGGTCTTTAGACAAAGTTCTTCATTTCGCCTCCCTGTTGAGCAATGAAGAATGTGCGTTAAAGGATTTGACACAAAAAGTTATTTTCCTATTTGCACTCGCGTCCGGGGCCAGGGTTAGTGAGATCGTAGCCCTCTCGAGAGAGGCAGGTCGTGTTCAGTTCCTGGATGGGGGGGAACTGAACCTGTTTCCGGATCCTACGTTTCTCGCCAAGAATGAGTTACCCACCATCAGTTGGGGTCCCTGGAGAATCTGCCCTCTGAAAGAAGATGCATCTCTATGTCCAGTAGAATGCCTAAAGGTGTATCTTCGTAGAACTTCAGACTTCAAGGGAGGTCAACTATTCAGGGGAGAAACATCAGGCTCAAATTTATCTCTGAATCAACTCAGAGCGAAAATCACATATTTTATTCGCAGAGCGGATCCTGACAGTACACCCGCAGGTCACGATCCGAGGAAAGTTGCCTCATCCCTAAATTTCTTTAATTGTATGGATTTTGAACATCTCCGTTCATACACGGGCTGGAAGTCTTCCAGAGTGTTCTTTCGCCACTATGCGAAGCAAGTAGAGGAACTAAAGAGATCTGTGGTAGCAGTGGGTCGTGTAGTTAACCCTACTGTTTAACTCTGCGAGGAACAGTGGTCTTAATTGGGACGATTAAGTCCAGGGTGAGTGTGTAGGTACATACTGTACTACAAACTAAATGAGGGCACCGAGTGCCCACATAGACTGTTCCTTTTTCAAAGGTGAACCTAGCATAAGTACAGACATGTGTGCCGAGCGTTTCTAACGCTAATGTGGTTGATTTGTAATACAGACTTTTATGACTTGATACCTCGGTATCTTAAAAAAGTGGCATTTAATGTTTTTTCTTTCAGATTAACAAGTTCTGTTTACTATCATACTTATGCTTAAAGTTTTGGGTTATCCTCTTTATTTATATATATATATATATATATATATATATATATATATATATATATATATATATATATATATATATATATATAATTGTTGTTAACCTGTCTATTTATTGTCTGTCAATAAACTTGTCCTTGAGAACCTTGCGTCTCTTTCACCTGTGTCAATTTATTGGTATAATTGAGCATTTATTCTATGTACCTTATCTGGGATAATTCTAATAGAATTGTTCTGTTATGCAAGCTATGTTGCATTGGTTTATGTATTCCCCTAATGGGAGGACTCCGTCCCGTAAAGGGACGAGGGCGGTTTTATTAGTTTCTTCCTATGCGGATATAAACCTTTGTCCAATACAAGTATTGTGCGGATTACTGGTCAATATATATTGACACAGTGGTTCTTTACAAACTATGCTTTACTTAATATAGGGCGAGACCACTATATTAGCTTGCCTGGTATTCATACATAGGTATATGTACTCTTCGAGACTTTTCCAGAGTCTAGTAGGACTCTTCCCTGTAGGGGGCAGGAAGCTCTAACATAGTTTATAGTTAGTTGAAAAGATGTATAACGGTAACATCTTAGGTCTCTAGGTCTAGTCGACCGGGGAAAAATTACCTCCGGGGAGTACGGCACGTTCTGAGAATCCACAGATACAGTAATGCTCTGGTATACTTCCATCAGGACGACATGGCTTGAGCCCAAAAAACGGATTTTGAGCGAAGCGAAAAATCTATTTTTGGGTGAGATGGCCATGTCGTCCTGATGGACCCGCCCTTGCCTTTCTAAGAAAGGGCTGTAGGACCCCTCCCTACATACAGTATCTGTAGCACCTCGTGTACGCTACAAGGAATACAGATGGCGCCAGGATTGGCGCCAGGCACGCATACGAATGAGAGGATAGGGAGCCTTGGGAGCGGCTCCCCTTTTTCTTTCCCGAATTCGTTTCTGGCCAATCGCCTCCTACGAGACGAAATCTCTGTCCAGGATGCAGATTGCCATGTGGCGTGTCAAGAATACGTCCTCTGGTATGTCGCGATATCCCTTTCACGAGGGATACTCGCTCCAGGAGTTAGAATTCTGGTACCTTAAGGTAAATTCTCTGGGAATATCGCCGTAGTTGTAATATACCCTAGGAAGCTACCCTATAGGAACTTCCATCAGGACGACATGGCCATCTCACCCAAAAATAGATTTTTCGCTTCGCTCAAAATCCGTTATATATATATATATATATGTATATATATATATATATATATATATATATATATATATATATATATATATATATACATATAAATATATATATATACATATAAATATATATATATATATATATATATATATATATATATATATATATATATTTATATATATACATATAAACATATATATATATATATATATATATATATATATATATATATATATATATATATATATATATATATATATATATATATATATATATTTACATATATTTACATACATACATACATACATACACACACACACACACACACACACACATATATATATATATATATATATATATATATATATATATATATATATATATATATATATATGTGTGTGTGTGTGTGTGTTTCAAACTGACATCTTTACATAAATTTTACGTTACAGTCTCATAATAAGAAAAAGCACTCAAAAATTGCAGACCTCCACAACAGCAGCTTAATTCTGGAGGTTAGTGTCAATTCGGTCGACCTTGACTTTGGGCCTTTGACTTATGACCTTCAATATTGAATCACTTGCACGTCACAAGATATCAATTAATCCCTGAAGGTTTCACTACTCAATGAATAAAATTGTGGCTAGGAAGTTGTTCACAAACAAACACAGAGTAGCGAAAACATAACCTCCTCCCAACTTCGTTGACGGGGGTAAAACTGGCGAGTCATCTTTTACAGAAGAGTTTACCTATTTCAATGAAGTTGGATATGCCACCTGAATTTATAATGGCTTTCTCTCCAAGCATACTGAGGATAGAGACCAAAATGTGGTAGGCTAAACGAATCTTCATAATAAGTAATTTGAACGAATAAAGTTTTTGAAATATAAATGGATACGAAAAACCATCACGATTGATAAACTGTCTTAAGTATCAAGTAACTAGAGGGGCACTCAGTTAAGCGCAGACCTCCGCCGCGGCAGCTTATTTCTCGCCCTTGACTTTTGATCTTAACATGTATTAATTGGCGTGGATTTTCATGCACTCAAATATGAACCAAGTTTTAAGTCTGTGTGACAAAGATGTCCTAAATTACGGCTGGTTACGTGAATTGGACATTTTGTTTGACCGTGACCTTGACCTTAGACCTTAACATTTATTAATTGGCATGGATTTTCATTCACTCAAATATGAACCAAGTTTCAAGTCTCTGTGAGAACGATGTCCAAAATTATGGCTGATTACGTGAATTGAACATTTTGTTTGACCGTGACCTTGACCTTTGACCTTAACCTTCAATAACTTAATCATTTCCAGTTTTTACATAACAGTTATTCCTGCAAGTTTCATTACTCTACGATTAAAACTGTGGCCAGGACGCTGTTCATAATCAAACACACACACACACAAATAAACAAACACAAATAAACAAACACACAAACAGGGGGCAAAACATAACCTCCTTCTAACTTCGTTGGCGGAGGTAAAAAATATATCGAATAGCTCACATGAATGAAAGAATGCATACATGCCTCTATCAATCATACCGTGATTAACAACACAGATAAATGCACATAAAAAATGGGAGCTTGAAATGTAAGTATTATATTTCATTTTATTTTACATGAATAACTTGAATTAAAGGATGTTATATTGTCTGTCATGAAAACAGTAAAATCTTCATTGAAGCAGTATATTTTACCATGAAATGAGAACATATTATACAGGAGTTTATTTGATCAAAATATGTGTGTGTGAGAGAGAGAGAGAGAGAGAGAGAGAGAGAGAGAGAGAGAGAGAGAGAGAGAGAGAGAGAGAGAGAGAGAGCATATAAGTTAATTCCATGCTTATTGATGAGACTTAATCTACGTGAAAGAACATAAGAGAAATGTTAAGGCAAACATTTTGTAACAGAGAGAGAGAGAGAGAGAGAGAGAGAGAGAGAGAGAGAGAGAGAGAGAGAGAGAGAGAGAGAGAGAGAGAGAGAGCTAATCAGCCCTATCAATAAATAACACGCTAATCTTAATTTATTTACGAAAAGGCCCTACGTAATTTAACTCGCTATCTTGAGAGGCTCAATGTTGTTATTTGTTTCCAGTTGTTCATTGTGTTTTTCTCTCAATATTTGTACGATTTTCGACACAGGCAGCTTTCAAAAAAACAAATAAGATTTCACTGAAACATAGTATGTAATAAAAAACTGGACAAGTATCTACGTAAATGTTTTATTGTTATGTACCAAAAACTTATCTTCACGACAAGCAAAACATAATCATACGGAACACACTGACAAAAAAAAAATAAAAAAAAAATAAAAAAAATAAATAAATAAATAAATAAAATAAAAAAAATAAAAGCCACATTCCGACAATAAAATATCGTGAATACTAACGGTGGCGCCATCTATTGCCCCTCTGAGAAATTATATGTGTAAACAATGCCAGCTACTGTTTCAAAGGTTTTATGCATCAAAAAAAAAATATATATTTTTAAATCACGAGTATCTTATTGTTTGGTTTTTACCTCCAATGTCGATCTGGGAATTACGTTTTGGCAATTATGTCACATTTTATGGTATTCTAATTAATGATTATAATAATTTGTCACGTCAATAATAATTTTATTGAATGTCATGCACAATACAATAGTCTACTATAGTCAATTCTTTTTAGTGAGGCAGATTTGCACCGACTCGCAGGGGTGCCCATTCACCTCGGAAAAGTGTCCTGATCGCTGATTGGATGGACAAGATAACTTTAACCAATCAGAACGCAGGAAACTTTTCCGAGCTAAATTGGCCCCGCTGCGAGTCAGTGCAAATGCGCCTCATAAGAAAAAAAAATGAGTATAAATGTGTTAATTTTCTTATAACCCGCAAGAAAAGCAGACAATGAATGCAGTCCCATCATTCATTGTTTAAAATGAATGTATGCAATATCATAAATATATGAATAAAAAACCTGAGGGAATATATAAACCGAATTAAAAGATATCAACATTAATAGATCACAAGATTTTGTACTATAGATGTTCTATAGATTAAGATGAGAGTCAGCAGCTGGAGACCGGACTGGGTAACAATACTCGAAACAAGGTGGAATAAAAAAAAAAAAAAATTTGATCACTTAAAATCTTGAATGACTTTCTCAATAATTAATTTTTTTGTGTAATCGAACAAAGAACCAACAGAATGTGTTTCTCAAGAATGATTTTGCAGTCAAGTATCACACAAAATTTTAATGGACATGTATAAAGTTGAAGAAACATTATCAATACAGAACTCTAGAATGTCGAGGACCTATTGTCCTCGAACTATTTACAATCCTACTTTGGGTTTTGTTAGGTTCAGAAACCTCAAGCCCCAGGATTTTCGCCATGCAGCAATTCTAGCTGGATCTCTATTATTATTATTATTATTATTATTATTATTATTATTATTATTATTATTATTACTTGCTAAGCTACAACCCCCGTTGGAAAAGCAAGACGTTACAAGCCCGGGGGCTTCAACAGGGAAAATAGCCCAGTGAGGAAAGGAAACAGAAAAATAAAATACTTCAAGAACAGCAACAACACCAAAACAAATATTTCCTATATAAACTATAAAAACTTTAAGAAAACATGTGGAAAAGAGATAAGATAGAATTGTATACCCGAGTATACCCTCAAACAAGGGAACTCTAACCCAAGAGAGTGGAAGACCATGATACAGAGGCTATGGCACTACCCAAGACTAGAGAACAATTGTGTGCTTTTGGAGTGTCCTTCTCCTAGAAGAGCTTCTTACCATAGCTAAAGAGTCTCTTCTTCCCTTGCCAAGAGGAAAGTGGCCACTGAACAATTACAGTGCAGTAGTTAACCCATTGAGAGAAGAAGAATTGTTTGGTAATCTCGGTGTTGTCTGGTGTATGAGAACAGAGAAGAATATGTAAAAATAGGCTAGACTATTCAGTGTTTGTGCAGGCAAGGGGAAAATGAACCGAAACCAGAGAGAAGGCCAGTCTGGCCAGTCAAAGGACCCCATAACCCTCCAGTGGTAGTATCTCAACGAATGGCTAAGAGATTCAGTAACATTGTTCTGTCCCTTGTCTTTGTCACTCATTAGTTACCTTTAAACCTTTAAATGACATAAAAAAATCATGCTTGCAATGTTGCTACATTGCGATTAGGTTCAGAAACTTCAAGTCCCATAATTTTCGCCATGCTGCGATTTTAGCTAGATCTCTATTAAGAGATTCAGTAAAGTTGTTCTGTGCCTTGCCTATGCCACTCATTAGTTACCTTTAAACCTTTAAATGGCGTATAATAAAAAAGAATTATCCTTACAATGTTGCTAAATTGAAATAAAATATCGATTTATTATAATTCCATTTGTAAATTGGTGATTAGTTGCCCAAAGTACTGTATTGTTCTCATTCAAGACAAAACAATTATGCAAAAAACATTATGTTACTTGAACTAATGTACTTATTCGACCAAAAAAGGGCCAGGTCTCCTCCCTGGGAGGAAGAACGCTGGTGAATGGTACAATACATGAACATACGCTACCGAGGCCTAAGCGATGCCAGGACTACGGTCTACCCCAAAGCCAAAGTCCTTCAAAAAAAAAAAAAAAAAAAAAAAAAAAAAAAAGCCAACCATGCTTACCAAAATACAAATTGGAAACTAGCATGTTAATAGAAGAAGGCTTATCAAGAGGAATATTATATTACAATTTAAAATATGATTAGTCTTGAGTGAGAATAATGAATATTTTCTACGATAAATAAAATAACCCACAATTATGAAAATTAAATTTATTTAGCTTTCGAAGGGAAAAGGAAAATAAATCAAATTTTTTATTTTTCCATACATTGTGGGTTATTCAACATAATTACACTGAAAAATTGTGTATTTTAATGTATATTTTCTACGAATGAATCAAAAATCGCCTATAGATAAAAGTGACCAAAAAAAAAAAAAAAAAAAAAATATGGGGGTTATTGTATTTTTCATAAATACGCGTAAATTGTGTATTATAATGTATATTTTCTACGAATGCAACAAAATCGCCTATGCATAAAAGAGAATAAGAAAATTGGTCAAAAAAAGAAAAAAAATGGGGATTGTTTTATTTATCATAAATACACGTAAATTGTGTATTTTAATGCATATTTTCTACAAATGCAACAAAAACGCAAGAAAATAGGTCAAATAAAAAATAAAAAAACACACACAATCGGAATCCTAGATCCCCCCGGAATAAAATCCCCAAGGATCTGCTGTGAACACTCACAGGCACCTGCGGCAAAACATATCAGGATTTAAGAGAAATCCCAAAAGGAGAATATCGCATCTCTTACGACGCTTCGGCGCCTCGATTCACCGGAGGGAAATGGAGATGAGGGATGAAGTAAATAAAAAAGAAAAAAAGCCAAAACTAAATTTACAGGAATAGATATGCAAATGAAAACTATGTGTATACCTAGGTACATGAATGATCAAATTTTTTATTTTCTTGCTACTTATTATTATTATTATTATTATTATTATTATTATTATTATTATTATTATTATCATTATTATTATTATTATTATTATTATTATTATTACAAGCTAAACTATACCCTAGTTAGAAAAGCAATATGCTATAAGCCAAAGGGCTGCAATAGGGAAAAATCGTAAAAAGTAGGATTCAACCTACCATACGGAACAAAAGAGAAATGTTGAGAGAAACTTTTGTAACTTAGAGAGAGAGAGAGAGAGAGAGAGAGAGAGAGAGAGAGAGAGAGAGAGAGAGAGAGAGAGAGAGAGAGAGAGGAGAGAGAGTTTCCAAAAATAAAAGCCTATTGATAAACATAAGATATTGTCGTTTTGGGGTAGTTAGTGAGGCAATTTGACTAACATTGTTGCTCAAATCTATTTTACAGTAAGAAAAATCCATAAAATCGATATCAAACCTAGAGGGCACCCAGTAAAGCGCAGACCTCCGCCGCGGCAGCTTATTTCTCGACCTTTTGCTCGACCTTGATTTTGACCTTAAAATGTATTAATTATCGTGGCTTTTCATACACTAGAAATATGAACCAAGTTTGAAGTCTCTGTGACAACTATGTCTAAACTTATGGCTAATTACGTGAATTGGACATTTTGTATGACTGTGATCTTGACCTTTGACCTTGACCTTCCAAATGTAATCATTTCCATCTTTTTACATAACAGGTAATCCCTGCAAATTTCATTACGATTAGAATTATGGAAAGGAGGTTGTTCTCAAACAAACACATGCACACAAATTACAAAACACACAAACAGGTTAAAAAACCTAACCTCCTTCCATCTTCGTTGGCGGAGGTATACAAAATCCATCAATAAATCGGAAAAAATATTTACCCAGAAACAGCCCCGGAAAAGCCTCCTCCACCTAAGGCGTTACGTTCAAGTTTATGGAGGCACCGTAATACTCGATCAAAATATTCATAGTTCTACTGACAATCCTCACACGCATTTAATGGAGATGACTAACTCGTCCAAATAAAACAGCTATTTAAGGATACCCATGTAAAAAATCTATGCAAATTCTCGTATTTCACTATCAAATTTAAGATGATTTTAAGAATGATAGACTTTCATTCGTTATGCTATACGCTAATGTATGGCACCCGTTAAGAATTACGGCTAAATACTTAGATATGTACACATGCAAACCCTTCTCACCAGAGTATGACTACGCCCTCTTCCCACTAACCGAGCGACGGGGAGAGTCGAGCATGATCGGACAGATATATATATATATATATATATATATATATATATATATATATATATATATATATATATATATATATATATATATATATATATGCATACATACATATATATATATACATATATATACACATGAATGTAAGTATTTATATATATACATGTATGTAAGTATTTACATATAATATATACATACATATATATATATATATATATATATATATATATATATATATATATATATATATATATATATATATATACATATATATATATATATATATATATATATATATATATATATATATACAGAGAGAGAGAGAGAGAGAGAGAGAGAGAGAGAGAGAGAGAGAGAGAGAGAGAGAGAGAGAGAGAGAGAGAGAGAGAGAGAGAGCCAGGCACTTCCTTTTTATCATATTGCGTGATTTACTTAAAAAGTCTCTTGATTCAAATCAACAAGAGGGGCATTCAGAAGAGCGCCGACCTCCGCCACGGCAGCTTATTGACCTTGACCTTAACATGTATTGATTAGTGTGAATATATTTATACTCAAACATGAACCAAGTTTGAATTCTTTGTGACAACGATGTCCAAACTTATGTCTGATTACGTGAATTGGACATTTTGCTTGACCTTTGATCTTGACCTTCCGAAATCTAATAATTTCTAGCTTTTCACATAAGTTAATCCCTGCAAGTTTCAATAATCTACGATTATAATTGTGGCCAGTAAACTGTTCACAAACAAACAAACACACAAACAGGGGCGAAATCATACCCTCCTTTCAACTTAGTTGACGGAGGTAATTAACATGTATTAATTTTATCAAGGAAGAGA
>NC_090727.1:75094078-75101578 GCF_036898095.1 Palaemon carinicauda | reverse complement strand
TTACTTTAAAACAGTTTAAGAGAACCACTGGGAAATGTTTCCTTTAAAACAGTTAAAAGAATCACTAGAAAAAGTTATCTATAAAAACAGATTAAAAGGATCACTGGAAAAAAATTATCTCTAACAACTGCTTAAAGGAATCACTGGAAAACGTTTCCTTTAAAAACAATTAAAGAAAATCACTGGAAAACGTTTCCTTTAAAAACAATTTAAAAGAATAACTGGAAAACGTTTCCTTTAAAAACAATTCAAGAGAATCACTGGGAAAAGTTTTTTCTATAAAAACAATTTAAGAGAATCACTGGAAAACGTTTCCTTGAAAAACAATTTAAGAGAATCACTGAAAAATGTTTCCTTTAAAAACACTTCAAGAGAATCACTGGAAACGTTTCCTTTAAAAACAATTTGAGAGAATCACTGGAAAACGTTTCCTTTAAAAACAATTCAAGAGAATCCCTGGGGAAACGTTTCCTGTCGACTTCGGAATGATCTAAGAGTGAAAGCAGGTCGCGAACCTACTTTCATAGTATTTGCATACGGTGGCGACCTTTTTCCAGGGAAAATAAATTGCAATTTCGACAAAAGGTTTAGCTCTGCCTAAGAGACATATAAACTTTAAACAGACATTCGTCAGTGAGATTTGATGCAATCAATTAAATTCAGGAATTATTTTTGTATTGGCTTAATTTGTGTGTAAGGATGACTAAAAACATTTAAAGGTTTATTATTATTATTATTATTATTAATATTATCATCATCATCATTATTATTATTAAGTGGACTTGCACTATGATTTTAATATGAAATCTCTTCAAAATTTAGAGTCAAGTTAGATTATTTCTTCTAAATCTAAGTAATTTGTTTTCAGTAATATCATTCGAAACTTCAAGCTACAATACACGATTCATTAAGGTATATCCGAATACTTATAAAATATTATTTTGGAAACACAAGTCAATTTCCGGCATTGCGTATAATAAGATGCATTCCAGTACTTGTCCAGTTTTGGAATCTTAATGGAAATAAACGTGAAGACAGAATCTTCACAATATCTCCCTACGAAAATTAAAATATGAGAGTTTTTTTAAATTCGAAATACGCATGTTTCAAGTTATATTTTTTAGCATTAATACTAGGCATGCAGTTATATCTAATAGCCAGGCCTTCTCCATTATGAGCCTCAATACTAAACAGTATTCTAGAAGTTTTATTCCAGCTGTGACCAAGTTGTGGAATGATCTTCCTAATCGGGTAGTTGAATCAGTAGAACTTTAAAAGTTCAAACTTGCAGCAAATGTTTTTATGTTCAAGCGGCTGACATGAGTCTTTTTATAGTTTATATATGAAATATCTGTTTTGATGTTGCTGTTTTTAAAATATTCTATTTTGATTGTTCATCATGCCTCATACTGTTTATTAATTTCCTTTCCTCACTGGGCTATTTTTTCCTGTTGGAGCCCTTAGGCTTATAACATCTTGCTTTTCCAACTAGGGTTATAGCCCGGCTAGTAATAATAATCTGTAGTCCACAAGTCTACCAAGTCTGGTCCAAAGCCGTATATAGAATGACAGCCTATTTTGGTATACACTTTCGGTACCTGTGATGCTGTACTACAATGCAATGATCTGCCCTTACCTCTGCCACTAATATGAAATATACCTACTGACATCTTGATTATAAAAATATAACTTAAGATAAATAATGAAGTGCAGAAAATTTTATTTTCCCAATTTACTACTATTGTTAAAAGTTTTATACTAATTCCAGTAAACTTTTAATTGGGCTCCACAAGGCACTAGAAGAGGTGGAAGACCCAGGCCTACATGGCTGTGGACTATGATGCGTGAAGTAGGAGATGATGAATGGACAAATATTGATTTAAAACCTCAAGATAGAGACGACTGGTGAAATCTAACTGAGGCCCTTTGCGTCAATAGAGGTGGAAGATGAAGATGATGATGATGATGATGATGACTATTATTGTACGTTCGTTCGTCTTAGATTGCCTTGCCTTCTGCAAAACACGGACTCTTGCGTTGGCATCCTGTAGCTATTGTACCACAGAAGTTCGAAATTAAATATCTAAACGTAGAGAGAGTACATTAGTTTGCTGACTAAGAGATAAATGCTTAAATTCGTCGTAACTGCAAATATCTCCTTTACAGAATAGAAACATGCTAAACGTTACACATCGAGAAAAGTACTGAAGACGAACGATAACTTCTGTAGAGATAACAAATGTTTCTTGAACGAGGAGGAGGAACTGAAATAGATGAACCTATATCAAATTAATTTTTAAGCAAAATACAATCTTAATGATAGAGCTTGTGGTGTGTTAATCTCTCTCTCTCTCTCTCTCTCTCTCTCTCTCTCTCTCTCTCTCTCTCTCTCTCTCTCTCTCTCTCTCTCTCTCTATTGGCAAATTGAATACGAAAACGGAAATTCAAAGAAATTTAATAAACACAAAAGCAAAAGCTGGGAAAGACAGGGAAAACTGGAAACGCAAGCAGAAATTCCCCCAATTTCAAAATGATGGAAGCAGTAACAAACAAGGGGACAAAACATGTTACTATATTATGCCATACAAGAAAGAAAAAAATGGCTTTTCTGCAATAAGACCTTTAAGAATAACTACTAGAGCCGGATATCAGGGAGAGAACCAAACTGAATTTAAAATGCAGGAATTATATAAGCAGTCACAAACTGACTAACCGCAGAAAAAAAAAAATTCAGAAACATGAAATAAATTTGAAAATTTAAATGAGGGAGAACCTAAATAGTGATAAAAGCATGTTAAGTACAGCGAAGTATTATGTTTATAGAATGAAAGCAAATTTAAAACCTCCGTGACAAGGATGTCCAAACTAATGGCTGAATACGTGATATGGACGTCTTGCTCGTCCGTGACCATGACATTTGACCTTGACCTTCCAAAATTTAATAATTTCCAGCTCTTAGCATAAGTTTAAAATCCCTGCAAGTTTCATTATTTTACGATTAGAATTGTGGCCGTATGGTTGGTGACCGAAATTTGACCTTTTGCTTGACCTTGACCTTTAACTCGATCTTGACCTTCAACCTTAAAATGTATTGACGGGGATTTTCATACACTCAAATATGAACCAAGTTGGAAGTCTCTGTGACGACGACGTCCAAACTTATGGCTGATAACGTGAATTGGACACTTTTCTTGACAGTGACCTTGACCTTCCAAAATTTAATCATTTCCAGCTTTTTACATAACAGTTAATACCTAAAAATTTCACTACTCTACGACTTGAATTGTGGCGAGGAAGGTGTTCACAAACAAACACACATACACCAACAAACACACAAAAAGGGGCGAAAACCTAACCTCCTTCCAACTTCGTTGGCGGGGGTAATAATGACATCAAACTTACGAAAACTCTTCCCCCAAACGAACATACAGAACGAGATTAAATTCTAAGGATGAAAACACACAATACAAGACTTGTGATGTTCCGAAGCAAAGGGGTTTCGTTATGAAATGCAAAAGCGAAAAAATTCAAAATATATACAGCATCTGAATTCAGAAGAGGCATAGACTGACGTATACAACACAAATGGAAAATTCTAAGAAACGGGAAAAACTTTACGGTGCAATTTGGTATATTCCTTTTACTATGAAAGGTATGTCGACCAAATATCCTTTGAACTGGATTTTGTTTTGTTAAAGTTGTTATAGTTTATCTAGGAAACATCTATCTTAATGTTGTTACTGCTCTTAAAATTTCTTTTTTTTTCCCTGTTTCCTTTTCTCACTGGGCTATTTTCCCTGTTGGAGCCCTAGGGCTTATAGCATCCTGCATTTCCAACTACGGTTGTTTAGCTTCATCATCATCATCTCCTACTACGCCTATTGACACAAAGGGCCTCGGTTAGATTTCGCCAGTCGTCTCTATCTTGAGCTTTTAAATCAATACTTCTCCATTCATCATCTCCTACTTCGTGCTTCATAGTTCTCAGCCATGTAGGCCTGGGTGTTCCAATTCTTCTAGTGCCTTGTGGAGCCCAGCTGAACGTTTGGTGAACTAATCTCTCTTGGGGAGTGCGAAGAGCGTGCCCAAACCATCTCCATATACCACTCATTGATATCATTAGCTTAGCAAGTAATAATAATAATAATAATAATAATAATAATAATAATAATAATAATAATCGTGCCATGTTTACGATTGATAAAACTCTCTGTGACGTCAAACTACCCGCTGTTAAATGTCAACATTTGTAGAAGTAAACTTACATGAAATTACTTTTTAAATCTAAGCAATTTTGATTTCAGTAATATCATTCGAAAATTCAAGTTACAATAGATGATTCATTAAGATACGCTTGGTAATTTCCTCATATATTGGAATAGAGTTGTTAAAAAAATTCACTAAGATACGTTTGGTAATTTTCTGCTATACTGGAATGCAGGTAATAAAAAAAAAGTAAATAAAATACGCTTGGCAATTTACTCATATATTGGAATAATAATAAAAAACACCAAGTAGAATGACAATAGCAAAACAAAAGTAAATACTATTTAACTACAGACAGACTAAAGTAAACAAAAATTATTGCAAGTACATGCAAATAACGAGATTCACAAACATTTACAGACTTTCAAGGAATAGAAAATATCTCCCACTAGTAGATAGATTTGATTGGTGATAACTCGGAAAAAAACCTGCCTCAACTCAGATCAACCAAACAAGTGTAGTCAAACTTTAAAACCTAAAAGTGCTAACGAATAAGATCGATTAGACAATGTGGATAATTTACGATGCATCTTAAGGTTACGCTGCAAAAAAAAAAAAAAAAAAAAAAAAAATTGTTTGTGCTGAGAAGACCATACGTACCATGGGTTTACAATTGCCATTTCTTTAATGAACACAAAGGGAATTTTCCCTAGACACCAAAACTACATCAATTTATATGAAAGAAATAAGTTACGAAAATGCAAGTGTTATTTAGACCAGTCAACACCAAATAGAGCTTAGCTATCTACCGATCAGTATAAATACCATACACTGTTAAAAAAAAAACCTAAACTCTCCAGGAAAGTGTGAAGAGCATGCCCAAACCATCTCCATCTGGCTCTCATCATGATCTCATCCACATATGGCACTCGAGTAATCTCTCTTATAGTTTCATTTCTAATCCTGTCCTGCCATTTAACTCCCAATATTCTTCTGAGGGCTTTGTTCTCAAATCTACTAAATCTGTTAGATATTCTTTCATTGTCATACCGTGACTCATGTCCATATAGTAACACCGACCTCACTAAACTAATATATAGACTGGTTTTTATATGTAATTTCAGGCGATTTGATAATGCACATGTAAATATAAAAAAGCTGGGCTAAAATACGACTGGTTTTAGGTTTATATAATCGAAGTGCTTATGTATTTACCAGAGAATCATAGAACCATTAACGTACATATACAAAAATATAATCTAAATGTTTAATTTACCAAGGTAAATATTTTTCGTTTCATATGGTGTGTAAGCAAAAGGATATTTTTATATTATAAAGTAAACTTTAATGTGATATTATAAGCACAACTTTAAAAAATTTAATGTCATGATATAACGAATAGGTGAATAAATCTCTATAAAGTATAATTAAATGGTTGTTTAGAAAATTTTCAATAAAAAAAATACATGACTGTGATAATACTGTATATTCTAATAGAAAACAAGATAACACGAAATTATATATGTAATTTATAGAGAGAGAGAGAGAGAGAGAGAGAGAGAGAGAGAGAGAGAGAGAGAGAGAGAGAGAGAGAGAGAGAAAGCGCATATACTAGAATGCAAAATGTATTTATGTATCTTCTGTATATACATATCCATACATAAATGGAGAAGAAAACGAAGCAGATATTCCCTACAAATACTTACAAAACTTAACTTTTACCAACTGACTGCTTTTCAATCTTCCATCATAACAATAAATAGCTCACGAGTCGTGGTATGCCAATAAAACAATATACAAAAGATTTTGTAGGTTTGATAACAAATCCTTCAGAAGAATATTGGGAGTTAAATGGCAGGACGGGATTAGAAATATAACTATAAGAGATTACTAGAGGGTCATATATGGATGATATCATGGTGAGGGGTAGATGGAGATGGTTTGGACATGCTCTTCGCACTCCCCAAGAGAGATTAGTTCACCAAACTTTCAACTGGGCTCCATAAGGCACTAGAAGAGTTGGAAGACCCAGGCCTACATGGCTGAGGACTATGAAGCGTGAAGGCGGAGATGATGAATGGAGAAAGAAGTATTAAGAATTCAAGATAGTGACGACTGGGGAAATCTAATTGAGGCACATTGCGTCAATAGGCGTAGGAGATGATGATGATGAAACAGCCCGTGATTAAGCTTCCGTTGAAATCATGACCTGAAGCATTTTATTTTCAACACCATTTCCCTCTGAAATAATATTCTCAAGAATTCACCTAATTCCCATTTCCACATATCCTATCATGAGGAGAACCGGACCAACCTACCTAACTATCCTTTTATCATAAAGGGTATCCTGCTCCATTAGAAACTCCATAAAAAATAAAACTCTTCCCATTTTCTCAGACACTCAATGATATTATTTCCGCTTCCTTTTATACTAAGGAAACTTTATGACCGCGAGAAATAACATTTGTCTACTTAACGCTCTTGGTACTAAAAGGAACGGAGGCGGTATATACTACATAAATGGGAAATAGAGAGACAAGGGCCAATCATCATAAAATATGAAAATAGAAAAGTTGTAACTATGTGGAAATATTTTTATGCGTTAACAAAAATAAACTTTATAGCAGTAAAAAACAAACAATCTGCTACATAAAATGAAGAAAAGAAAAACATAATTAAAAGCTAAATAAACCAATTAAATTCTCTGAGGTATAATGTAGGTTGTCCGCATGTGCATTGTTCATAGATATGGTACTTAGTAGTGTACAAATATACTCTGCACAAACTCGCAGAGGTGCCCTTTTTCCTCGGAAAAGTTTCCTGCTACCTGATTGGTTGGACAAGATAATTCTAACCAATCAGGTAGTAGGAAACTTTTCCCAGCTAAAAGGGATTAAGTCATAGTTTGAAGTGACGCAAATGAATTCAGTTTTGATAGACGCATCCCATGCAAATTGTCCACAGAGAGAGAGAGAGAGAGAGAGAGAGAGAGAGAGAGAGAGAGAGAGAGAGAGAGAGAGCATTATGCGAAATTTCTTTTCAAAGTGTCCATTTGAATAACCAGAGGAGGATGATTTTAGTTACTAAATACTTTACCAATTGCTTAAAATAAAATAAGTAGTGAATAGATTAAATCTATAAAAAGTATTCTAACCGTTCCTGGGTAAACTCGTCGATATCAATTACAACTCACACATCAATAAATATCTTCCTTTATCATGGAAATATTTCATCAAACTCCGAATACATACATTTAAATAAAGTCTTAAGTTTAAGTTTCACTGTTAAAAGAAT
>NC_090727.1:75079078-75089078 GCF_036898095.1 Palaemon carinicauda | reverse complement strand
TCTCCCATTTCACGCTTCATAGTCCTTAGCCATGTAGGCCAGTGTCTTCCAACTCTTCTAGTACCTTGTGGAGCCAAATTGAAAGTTTGGAGAACTAATCTCTTTTGGGAAGTGCGAAGAGCATGCCCAAACCATCTCCATTTACCTTTCACAATGATCTCATCCACATATGGCACTGTAGTAATCTCTCTTATAGTTTCATTTCTAATCCCGTCCTGCTATTTAACTCCCAATATCCTTCTGAGGGCTTTGTTCTCAAATCTACAAAATGTGTAGGATATTGTTTCATTGTCATACCGCGACGCATATCTATACAGTAACATCGATCTCACTAAACTGATATATAGCCTGATTTTTATAGGTAATTTCAGAAGAATTCTTGAAAGAAATATGTTGCACATCATAGGAGAAAAAGTTGAAAGACAAACTACGCGGTGTATGTCAAATGGGTGACATACCATATTGGAGTTACAATATCATGGGGTTACCAATTTAGGGAAAAATAAATCTATACAAAACATGAACACACAAACATGATTATGAAATCGTTTCGTGTAGTAAGTAAATCTTCTTTTTCCTCTTCTTCTTTGTCTGCATCTTTTCCCACTCCTACGTGGTGTCGATATTTCTGGCCAGCTTTCTCCATCTACCTCTGTCCCACACCTCATCACCGGTTAATCCCTTTGATCGAAGGTCATCCTTGATACAGTCCATCCACCTTCGCTTTGGTCTCCCTCTCCTCGTTCCCCGTACCTCCATTTCCATCACTCCCCTCCCAATATATCGTGTAGTAAGTAAATATGAAATTAAATTCACAGCGACTACATAAACCCAATAATATCATTTTCTTTACCATACAAACTGATATCTCAAAATAAATTTTACGTTACATTGCTATAAAAAAAACAGAGAGCCATAATTTACCCAGGAGACCAGCGATTTCAATAAAGTTGGAGATGCCACCTGAATTTATAACAACTTCTCCTCAATGCATACGAAAATAGAAGATTCCAAAATGTGGGAGGCTCACTATACAACTTAATACAAATATATGAAATTCCATTCACAGAGACTACATACATGGGCCTAATATCTTTTTCTTTAGCATGCATATATATATATATATATATATATATATATATATATATATATATATATATATATATACATACATACATATATATATATATATATATATATATATATATATATATATATATATATATATATATATATATATATACATACATACATATATATATATATATATATATATATATATATATAAAACACATTCCAAACTGACATCTTTATATAAATTTTACGTTACAGTCATATAATAAGAAAAAAGCACTCCAAAAGTGCAGACCTCCACCACAGCAGCTTATTTCTGGAGGTTAATGTCAATTCGGTCGACCTTGAATTTGGCCTTTGACCTATGACCTTCAAAATTGAAAAACTTGCACGTCACAGCATATCAATTAATCACTGAAAGTTTCACTACTCTATGAGTAAAATTGTGGCCAGGAAGTTGTTCACAAACAAACAAAGAGTAGCGAAAACATAACCTCCTCCCAACTTCGTTGACGGAGGTCAAAATGGCGAGTCATATTTTACAGAAGAGTCTAGCTATTTAAATGAAGTTGGATATGCCACATTAATTTATAATGGCTTCCTCTCCAAGCATACTGAGAATCGAGACCAAAATGTGGTTGGCTACACGAATCTTCAGACATAAGTAATTTGAACGAATGGATACAAAAAACAACCACGATTGATAAACTGTCTTAAGTATCAAGTAACTAGAGGGGCACTCAGTTGAGCGCAAACCTCCGCCGCGGCAACTTATTTCTCGACCTTGACCTTTAACTTTAACATGTATTAATTGGCGTGGATATTCATACTCTCAAATATGAACCAAGTTTGAAGTCTCTGTGACAACGATGTCCAAAGTTATGGCTGATTATGTGAATTGGGCGTTTTGCTTGACCGTGACCTTGACCTTCGACCTTAACATTTATTAATTGGCGTGGATTTTCATACACTCAAATATGTACCAAGTTTGAAGTCTCTGTGACAAAGATGTCCAAAATTATGGCTGATTACATGAATTGGACATTTTGTTTGACCGTGACCTTGACGTTTGACCTTAACCTTCAATAATTTAACAATTTCCAGTTTTTACATAACAGTTAATCCACGAAAGTTTCATTACTCTAAGATTAAAACTGTGGCCAGGACGCTGTTCATAAACAAACACACAAATAAACAAACACACAAACAGGGGGTAAAACATAATCTCTTTCCAAACTTGGTTGGCGGAAGTAAAAAATATATCGAAAGGCTCACATGAATGAAAGGATGTTATATTATCTGTCATGAAAACAGTAAAATCTTAGTTGAAGCAGTATATTTTACCATGAAATGGGAGCATATTATACAGGAGTTTATTCGACTAAATTGTGAGAGAGAGAGAGAGAGAGAGAGAGAGAGAGAGAGAGAGAGAGAGAGAGAGAGAGAGAGGGGGGGGTGGAGTCTTATTATAGACGTCAGTTAATTGTTGAAAGAATAGTAAAAAAGCGACAGGTCATAGATTGTGTATCTATCAAATTTAGAGAGAGAGAGAGAGAGAGAGAGAGAGAGAGAGAGAGAGAGAGAGAGAGAGAGAGAGAGAGAGAGAGAGAGAGAGAGAGAGAGCGTATAAGTTAATTCCATGCTTATTGTTAAGATTTAATCTACGTGAAAGAACAAAAGAGAAATGTTAAGGGAAACATTTTGTAACAGAGAGAGAGAGAGAGAGAGAGAGAGAGAGAGAGAGAGAGAGAGAGAGACGTGATCAGCCCTATCAATAAATAACACGCTAATCTTAATTTTTTTAGGAAAAGGCCCTACGTAATTTAACTCGCTATCTTGAGAGGCTGAATGTTGTTATTGGTTTCCAGTTGTTCATTTTGTTTTTCTCTCATATTTGTACGATTTTCGACACAGCTCTCAAACAACAAACAAGATTTCTCTGAAACATCGTATGTAATAACAAAGTGGACGAGTATCTACGTAAATGTTTTATTGTTACGTACCAAAATCTTATCTCCACGAAGGCAAAACATAACCGCACTGACGGTGGCGCCATCTATTGCCCCTCTGAGAAATTATATGTGTAAACAATGCCAGCTACTGTTGCAAAGGTTTTATGCATCAACAAATATCTTTAAAACACGAATATCTTATTGTTTGGTTTTTACCTCCAATGTCGATCTTTGAATTACGGTTTGCCAATTATGTCACGTTTTATGGTATTCTAATTAATTATTATAATAATTTGTCACGTCAATAATCATTTTATTGAATGTCATGCACAATACAATAGTCTACTATAGTCAATTCTTTTTAGTGAAGCAGATTTCCACCGACTCGCAGGGGTGCCCTTTCAGCTCGGAAAAGTGTCCTGATCGCTGATTGGTTGGACAAGATAATTCTAACCAATCAGAGAGCAGGGAACTTTTCCGAGCTAAAATGGCACTGCTGCGAGTCAGTGTATAAATGTGTTAATTTTCTCATAACCCGCATGAAAAGCAGACAATGAATACAGTCCCACCATTCATTGTTTAAAATGAATGTATGCAATATTATGATTATATAAATAAAAAATCTGAGGGAATATATAAATCGAGCTAAATGATATCAACATTAATATATCACAAGATTTTGTTCTATAAATTAAGATGAGAGTCAGCAGCTGAAGACCGGATTGGATAAAAATACTCGAAACAAGGTGGAATTTAAAAGAAAAAAAAAAAAAAGATTGATCACTGAAAATCTTGAATGACTTTCTCAATGATTTTTTTTTTTTTTGGTGTAATAGAACAAGGAACAGATAATGTGTTTCTGAAGAATGAATTTGCAGTCAAGAATCACACGAAATTTTAATGGAGTTTTGTAATGTTGAAGAAACATTATCAATGCAGAACTCTAGAATGTCGAGGACCCACTGTCCTCGAACTATTTACAATCCTACTTTGGGTTTTGTTAGGTTAAGAAACCTCAAGCCCCAGGATTTTCGCCATGCAGTGATTTTAGCTAGATCTCTATTATCAATCATTAATTATTAATTATTATTACTATTATTATTATTATTATTATTACTTGCTAAGCTACAACCCCAGATGGAAAAGCAGGATGCTACAAGCCCGGGGGCTCCAACAGGGAAGATAGTCCAGTGAGGAAAGAAAACAGGAAAAATAAAATACTTTAAGAACAGCAACAACAACAAAACAAATATTTCCTATATAAACTTAAAAACTTTAACAAAACATGTGGAAAATAAATAAGATAGAATAGTGTGGCCGAGTGTACCCTCAAGCAAGAGAACTCTAATCCAAGAGAGTCGAAGACCATGGTACAGAGGCTATGGCACTACTCAAGACTAGAGAACAATGGTTTGATTCTGGAGTGTCGTCCTCCTAGAAGAGCTGCTTACCATAGCTAAAGAGTCTTCTACCCTTGCCAAGAATAAAGTGGCCTCTGAACAATTACAGTGCAGTAGTTAACCCATTGAGAGAAGAAGAATTGTTTGGTAATCTCAGTGTTGTCTGGTGTATGAGAACAGAGGAGAATATGTAAAGAATATGCCACACTATTCGGTGTATGTGTGTAGGCAAAGGGAAAGTGAACCGAAACCAGAGAGAATGATCCAATGTAAGACTGTTTGGCCAGTCAAAGGACCCCGTAACTCTCCAGTGGTAGTATCTCAACGGGTGGCTAAGAGATTCAGTAACATTGTTCTGTCCCTTGTCTCTGCCACTCATTAGTTACCTATAAATCTTTAAATGACATAAAGATCATGCTTGCAATGTTGCTAAATTGCGGTTAGGTTCAGAAACTTCAAATCCCATAATTTTCGCCACGCAGCGATTTTAGCTAGATCTCTATTAAGAGATTCGGTAACATTGTTCTGTCCCTTGCTTCTGCCACTAATTAGTTACATTTAAACCTTTAGATAATATATAAAAGAAATTATGCTTGCAATGTTGCTAAATTGAAATAAAATACCAAATTATCACACTTCCATTCGTAAATTGGTGATTAGAGGCCAACAGTACTGTATTCTTCCCATTTAAGACAAAACAAATATGAAAAAAACATGATGTTATTTGAACTAATGTACTTATTCGACCTAACCGGGCTGCTGGGAGGAAGGGCACTGGTGAATGGTACAATACATGAACATACGCTAACGGGGTCTAAGCGATGTCAGGCAGGGCAGCCGATCGGGACTACGGTCTACCCCAAAGCCAAAGCAAAGGCCTTCAAAAAAAAGACAACCGTGCTTACTCCCATAAAAATGGGAAATTAGCATGTTAATAGAAGGAAACTTATCAAAAGGAATAATATATTACAATTTAAAATATGGCAAGTCTTAATAGAGAATAATGTATATTTTCTACGATAAATAAAATAACCCACACTGAATGAAAAAATGAAATTCATTTAGCTTTCGAAGGGACTAAATAAATTTAATTTTTTATACATTCTGGGTTATTCAACATAAATACACGGGAAATTTAGTATATTAATGTATATTTTTTCCACGAATGCAACAAAAACGCCTATGGATAAAAGTGAACCAAGAAAATAGGTAAAAAAAAAATGGTGGTTATTCTATTTATCATAAATACGCGTAAATTGTGTATTTTAATGTATGTTTTCTACAAATGCAACAAAAACGCAAGAAAATAAGTAAAAAAAAAAAAAAAGACACACAATCGGAATCCTACATCCCCCGGAGTAAAATCCCCAAGGATCTGCTGTGAACACTCGCAGGCACCTGCGGCAAAACATATCAGGATTTAAGAGAAATCCAAAAAGGAGAATATCGCATCTCTTACGACGCCTCGGCGCCTCGATTCACCCAGGGAAATGGAGATGAGGGATGAAGTAAATAAGAAAAAAAAAAAAAAACTAAATTTACAGGAATAGATATGTAAATGAAAACTATGCGTATACCTAGGTACATGAATGATCAAATTTGTTATTATTATTATTATTATTATTATTATTATTATTATTATTATCATTATTACAAGCTAAGCTACAACCTTAGTTGGAAAAGCAAGATGCTATAAGCCCAAAGGCTCCAATAGGGAAGAAAAGTAAATGGCAGGATTCAGCCTACCATACAGAACAAAAGAGAAATGTTGAGGGAAACTTTAGTAACTTAGAGAGAGAGAGAGAGAGAGAGAGAGAGAGAGAGAGAGAGAGAGAGAGAGAGAGAGAGTCATTTGTTATTTTCATGCTTATTGAATAGATTCAACTTACCATACGGAACGAAAAAAAATGTGAAGGGAAAACATTTGCAACTGAGAGAGAGAGAGAGAGAGAGAGAGAGAGAGAGAGAGAGAGAGAGAGAGAGAGAGAGAGAGAGAGAGAGAGGGAGAGAGAGAGAGAGAGAGTGTGTTTCCAAAAATAAAAGCCTATTAATAAACATAAGATATTGTTCTCATTTTGGGGTAGCAAGTAAGGCAATTTGGCCAAAACTGTTACAGTAAGAAAAAAAAATAAAAATTGGATGGGCACTCGGTACAGCGCAGACCTCCGCCACAGCAGGTTATTTCTCGACCTTTTGCTCGGCCTTGACTTTGACCTTAACATGTATCAATTGACGTGGATTTTCATACACTAAAATATGAACCAAGTTTGAAGTCTCTGTGACAACGATGTCTAAACTTATGGCTGATTACGTGAATAGGACATTTTGTATGACCGTGACCTTGACCTTTGACCTTGACATTCCAAAATGTAATTATTTCCATCTTTTTACATAATAGTTAATCCTTGCAAGTTTCATTACGATTAAAATTGTGGCCAGGAAGCTCTTCACAAACAAACACATACACAAAAATTACAAACAAACAGGTTCGAAAACATAACCTCCTTCCATCTTCATTGGCGGAGGTATAAAAAATCCATCAATAAATCGGAAAAATGATTTATCCATAACTAGACCAGGAAAAGCCTCCTCCACCTAAGGCGTTACGTCCAAGTTTATGGAGGCACCGTAATACTCGATCAAAATATTCATAGTTCCCCTGACAATCCTCACACGCATTTAATGCAGATGAATATAACCCGTCTAAATAAAACAGCGATTTAAGGATACCGATGTAAAAATCTATGCAAATTCTCGTATTTCACTATCATATTTAAGATGATTTTAAAAATGATAGACTTTCATTCGTTATGCTATACACTAGTGTACGCGACCCGTTAAAAATGACGGCTAAATACTTAGATATGTACATATGCAATCCTTCTCACCAGGGTATGACTACGCCTTCTCCCCACTATCGAGGGACGGGGAGAGTTGAGCATCATCGGACAGATATATACTGTATATATATATATATATATATATATATATATATATATATATATATATATATATATATATATATATATATATATACACAAATGAATGTAAGTTTTCATATATATATATATATATATATATATACATATATATATATATATGCTATATGTATATATATATATATATATATATATACAGAGAGAGAGAGAGAGAGAGAGAGAGAGAGAGAGAGAGAGAGAGAGAGAGAGAGAGACTTCCTTTTTATCATATAGCATGATTTACTTAAAAAATCTCCTGATTCAAATCAACAAGAGGGGCATTCAGAAGAGCGCAGACCTCCGCTACAGCAGCTTATTGACATTGACCTTAACATGTATTAATTAGCGTGAATATATTTACACTCAAACATGAACCAAGTTTGAAGTCTTTGTGACAACGATGTCCAAACTTATGTCTGATTACGTGAATTGGACATTTTGCTTGACCATGACCTTAACCTCTGACCTTAACATGTATTGATTAGGGTGAATTTTCATACACTCAAATATGAACCAAGTTTGAAGTCTTTGTGACAACGATGTCCAAACGTATGTCTGATTACGTGAATTGGACATTTTGCTTGACCTTCCAAAATTTATCATGTCTACCTTTTCACATAAGTTAAGCCCTGCAATTGTCATTGCTATACAATTCAAATTGTTGCCAGGAAGCTGTTTACAAACAAACAAACACACAAACAGGGGCGAAAACATAACCTCCATTAAACTTCGTTGGCGGAGGTAATTAACATGGATCAATGTTATAAAGGAAGAGATAAAAGTAGGTATTCGCTTGGCATTACTCTAAAATAAGAAAAAATAGAAAATAAAAAAATAAATATGTATTTATCAATCAGACGCCAAATCAATTTAATAAACGAATTATTATTATTAATATTATTTGTTGGTAAGCTACAACCCTAGTTGGAAAAGCAAGATGCTATAAGCGCAGGGGCTCCTACAGGGAAAGTAGCCCGGTGAGGAAAGGAAAGAAGGAAAGATAAAATATTTTAAGAAGAGTAACAACATCAAAATAAATATTTTCTATATAAACTATAAATACTTCAACAAAACAAGATGAAGAGAAATAAGATAGAACAGTGTGCCCGAGTGTACCCTCAAGCAGGAGAACTCTAACCCAAGACAGTGGAAGACCATGGTACAGAGGCTATGGCACTACCCAAGACTATAGAACAACGGTTTGATTTTGGAGTGTAATTCTCCTAGAAGAGCTGCTTACCATAGCTAAAGAGTTTATTCTACCCTTACCAAGAGGAAAGTGGCCACTGAACAATTACAGTACAGTAGTTAACCCCTTGGGTGAAGAAGAATTCTTTGGTAATCTGAGTGTTGCCAGATGTATGAGGGCAGATAAGAATCTGTAAAGAATAGGCCAGACTATTTGGTGTATGTGTAGGCAAAGAGAAAATGAACCGTAACCAGAGAGAAGGTTCCAATGTAGTACTGTCTGGCCAGTCAAAGGACCCCAAAACTCTCTAGCGATAATATCTCAACGGGTGGCTGGTGCCCTGACCAACCTACTACTAAAGTCCTTTGTTAATGCGAGAATCGTTATAGAGTAAAAAATCTACTAAGCTTCTTTTAGGTTCATAGTATGACCGCGCTCCAATGACACTGCCTTGAGATAAGCGGCTTATGCCTCGCCACGGTTTTTCCTTACAGGATGAGAGAAATAGCCACAGATATAAAGAGAATGGTAAGGATGCAATTGGGAAGGAATTTTGAGTAAGGGTATTAAATTTCTTAAGATGTCTCTTATACATACATACATACATACATACATACATACATATATATATATATATATATATATATATATATATATATATATATATATATATATATATATATATACATATACATATATACTGTGTATATATACACACACACACACACATATATATATATATATATTATATATATATACACACATATATATATTATATATACATATATACATATATATATATATATATATATATATATATATATATATATATATATATATATATATATATATATATATATATATATATATATATATATGTATATATATATATATTGCTCGACCTTGACCATTGACCTTAGCATGTATTATTTATCGTGGATTTTCATACGCTCAAATATAAACCAAGTTTGAAGTTTCTGTGACTACGATGTCCAACCTTATGGCTGATTACGTGAATTGGACATTTTGCTTGACCTTTGACCTTGACCTTCCAAAATTTAATCATTTCTAACTTTTTACATATCTTAATTCCTGCAAGTTTCATTACTCTACGATTAAAATTGTGGTCAGGAAGCTGTTCACAAACAAACAGGCACACACAGGAAACACACAAAACAAAAACAGGGTGAAAACCTCCTTCCAACTTCGTTGGCGGAAGTAATAACACAATTTTTTAGAATGCCATGTTTAGGATTCTTGGTTATCATAAAACTCATATTACAAACAGCTGACTTCATACGGATTAAACCACATAAGGATAAACTCTTCTAGAAGAAGGAATCTCCAAAATCAAGCCATTGTTCTCTAGTCTTGGGTAGTGCCATAGCCTCTGTACTATGGTCTTCC
>NC_090727.1:75056578-75074078 GCF_036898095.1 Palaemon carinicauda | reverse complement strand
AACTATAAAAGGTCTTAGGTCTACCTGTTCAACATGAAAACATTTGCTGCAAGTTTGAACTTTTGTCAAATACACTGACAGACAGACAGGACTCACTTGCATTAATTGCATAGACTAGACAGGCATGTCAGACACACTGACTGATGGATGGACCAAAGGGCGTGACCAGTAGGTGCTTACTATAAGTTTTTTATTATTATTATTATTATTACTTGCTCCAACCCTAGTTGGAAAAGCAAGATGCTATAAGCCCAAGGGCTCAAACAGGGAAAACATCCCAAGAAGGAAAGGAAATAAGGAAATATACAAGAAAAGTTTAAAAATAGTAACGCTAAAATAAATATATTATATATCAACAATAAAACTTCAAAATAACAAGAGGAAGAGAAGTAAGATAGAATAGTGTGCTCGAGTGTACACTCAAACAAGAGAACTCTACCTTAAAACAGTGGAAGAACATGGTACAGAGGCTATGGCACTACCCAAGACAAGAGAACAATGGTTTGATTTTGAAGTGTCCCTCTCCTAGAAGACCAACTTGCCACAGATAAAGAATCTCTACTACCCTTACCAAGAGGAAAGTAGCTACTGAAAAATTACATTGTTGTAGTTAACCCCTTGAGCGGAGAAGAATTTAATGGAGATATAAGTTGCCTTCTGAGTGGGTATACCTAAACATGGTGAAAGGGTTTGCGTATCGCCATGATCAGCAAAGCTGTTGTCAGGGTCACCTGTACTAAGTTGGTTTGCTTTGAGCCATCAGACGAAAATCTCCCACCATCACCAATGAGCACTGGCTAGCGTGGTGATTAAATCTGGCCAAACCCTAGACATCTAAATAAAGGCATGTATATATATATGTGTGTGTATATATATATATATATATATATATATATATATATATATATATATATATATATATATATACATATATATATATATATACATATATATATACATATATATATATATATATATATATATACATATATGTATATATATATATATATATATATATATATATATATATATATATATATGTATATATATATATATATATATATATATATATATATATATATATATATACATATATATATACATATATATATATATATGTATATATATATATGTATATATATATATATGTATATATATATGTATATATACACACATATATGTATATATATAAATATATATATATATATATATATATATATATATATATATATATATATATATCGCAACATCAAATGCATGTGACAAAGGTAAACACGACTAAAACAGCATTGCTAAAATCATGCATTTGCGTAAAATCTCAAAATATATAAACGGAATGAACAAGTTACCGAAACCAAAATAACTTTTGAAAAATACAAGTGAGAATATTCTGCTTTTGGAGTTAAGCTAAGGTGATAAGTTTCTAGTTGACAGACATAAACCGTTTTAATGACCTTCTTCTGATGAAAGCTGAATGCTTTTGACCGTGAGACAGCAATACTAGTTTTGTTTTTACATTTGCGGTCGGACATCGGGGGTCTCGTTTTACAACGGAGTTCCGCTACACCTATTCAACTTCAACCGAAGCTGACGTGAATGCCGTAGGACACACGCCTATGAATGCCGTAGGACATACACGCCTGTGAACGCCGTAGGCCTATGAATGCCGTAGGACACACGAGTCACAACCTTCTCCTACTCCGTCTCAACGTTTGTCGTCTACACTTTCTCAAGGTATAAAAAAGCTTATGAGAGCGAAATGGTGTTGCTATTGGCCGATAGTAACGACCTAGAATGAAGCGGGAATGGGATAGCCTGGACTATAAAAGACAATAGTTGAACAGGATGAATGATTTAGGAGTGCGAAGAATTATAGCGTGGAAGAAGTGAGGGACAGGAAAAATAAAAAGAAACATACTTATATATACATGTTTTCAAATTTGCAGCAAATGTTTTTATGTTGAACAGGATGACGTAAGTTTCTTTTTATAGTTTATATATGAAAGATCTATTTTAATGCTGTTACTGTTCTTAAATCAATTTATTTTAATTGTTCATTACTTCTCTTATAGTTTATTTATTCCCTCTTTTCCTTTCCTGACTGGGCTACTTTGTTGGAGCCCTTGTGCTTATAGCATCCGCTTTTCCAACTAGGGGTGTACCTTAGCTAATAATAAATAATAAATAATAAATAATAAATAATAAATAATAACAAATAATAATAATAATAATAATAATAATAATAATAATAATAACATATTTCTGAGTTAGTTCGTTTCAATTGGTATGATCTTAATTGAACATCAAAACATGACTATGACGTCATATGGTTTATTCTTGAATAATCTCTAAGTGATAATCCATTTTCTTCTCAAAAATATATGTTGTGAAGGAATTATTCAGATAATTTTTAATAAAGAAATATATGATATGATGAAAGTATCCAAATAACTTGTAATTATAAAAGATATATTGTGAAGAAGTTATCCAAATATGTAATAAAAAAAAATATTTGATATTATTACTGGGTAAGCTACGATCCTAGTTTTGGAATAGCCGGATGCTACTAGCTCAGAGGCATCCAACATGGAAAATAGCTCCATGGGAAAATGAAATATGAAAATAGATAAACTTTATATGAGAATTAATGCATGAAAAATATAAAATACAAGATCAGTAACAACAATAAAATAAAACGCCGTATATAAACTAAGAGAGATTTGAGTCAAATTGTTCAACATAAAAACAGGTATTCAAATCATTTATAATTAACACGAGGAAATTTAGAAATAAATAAACTATATAGGAGAATTAATTACTGAAAATTAAAGATACAAGATCAGTAACAACAGTAAAATAAAACTGCCGTATATAAACTAAGAGGAGAGATTTGAGTCAACTTGTTCAACATAAAAACAGGTACATACATACATACATACATATCCCAAGGCACTTCCCCAATTTTTGGGGGTAGCCGACATAAAACAAATGAAAAAAAAAAAAGGGACCTTTCCTCTCTACTTTCCTCCCAGCCTAACAAGGGACTCAACCGAGTTCGGCTGATACTGCTAGGGTGCCAAAGCCCACCCTCCCTCGTTATCCACCGCAAATGAAGCTTCATAACGCTGAATCCCCTACTGCTGCTACCTCCGCGGTCATCTAAGGCGACCGGGGGAAGCAGCAGGGCCTAGCAGAGCTGCGTACTCAAATGATTTGTAATTAACACGAAACAATCAAGAAATTATTTTCCCAAAGTGTAACTTAATTTCATTGTTGTGAGTAGCCAAATAAGAGTAAATTATTACCAACACCAAATGGTATCTATGTTTAGGATATTTAAATCAACGAGATCAAAATATATTATTATTATTATTATTATTACTATCCAAGCTACAACCCTAGTTGGAAAAGCAAGATGCTATAAGCCCAGGGGCTCCAACAGGGAAAAATAGCCCAGTGAGGAAAGGAAATAAGGAAATAAATAAATGAAGAGAACAAATTAACAATAAATCATTCTAAAATAAGAAACAACGTCAAAACAGACATGTCATATAATAAACTATCAACAACATCAAAAACAAATATGTCATAAATAAACTATAAAAAGACTATGTCCGCCTGGTCAACAAAAAAGCATTTGCTCCAACTTTGAACTTTTGAAGTTCTACTGATTCAACCACCCGATTAGGAAGATCATTCCACAACTTGGTCACAGCTGGAATAAAACTTCTAGAGTACTGCGTAGTATTGAGCCTCGTGATGGAGAAGGCCTGGCTATTAGAATTAACTGCCTGCCTAGTATTACGAACAGGATAGAATTGTCCAGGGAGATCTGAATGTAAAGGATGGTCAGAGTTGTGAAAAATCTTATGCAACATACATAATGAACTAATTGAACGACGGTGCCAGAGATTAATATCTAGATCAGGAATAAGAAATTTAATAGACCGTAAGTTTCTGTCCAACAAATTAAGATGAGAATCAGCAGCTGAACACCAGACAGGAGAACAATACTCAAAACAAGGTAGAATGAAAGAATTAAAACACTTCTTCAGAATAGATTGATCACCGAAAATCTTGAAAGACTTTCTCAATAAGCCTATTTTTTGTGAAATTGAAGAAGACACAGACCTTATATGTTTCTCAAAAGTAAATTTACTGTCGAGAATCACACCTAAAATTTTGAAAGAGTCATACATATTTAAAGAAACATTATCAATACTGAGATCCGGATGTTGAGGAACCACCGTCCTTGACCTACTTACAATCATACTTTGAGTTTTGTTAGGATTCAACTTCATACCCCATAATTTGCACCATGCACTAATTCTAGCTAAATCTCTATTAAGGGATTCACCAACCCTAGATCTACATTCAGGGGATGGAATTGATGCAAAGAGAGTAGCATCATCTGCATATGCAACAAGCTTGTTTTCTAGGCCAAACCACATGTCATGTGTATATAGTATGAAAAGTAATGGGCCAAGAACACTACCCTGTGGAACACCGGATATAAAATAATTAATCACTTAGTTCATACAAAAAATATATTGTTGAATTCAAAAGAGCAACTGCATAATATCTCTGCAATTATAATTGCATGAAACATATTTGAAAATGTACATGAAAACCCATTTCCTTTTCAGTGCAACAGAACCGGATATATTTCATACAATAAGATAGTTTACTTCATATAAAAAATTTTCAGTCACTCAAAAAAATTAATTGACTGACAGAGGACTCTTTTAAAGGTTTAAAGGTATTAAAAGTCGCTCATGCATGGCAGAGGCAAGGGACAGTGACATTGCCTTAGGAATCAGGACAATACCCTAGAGACTGACCATATATTATATGATCAGCGCCCAACCCTCCTCTCCACCCAAGCTAGGACCAGGGAGGGCCAGGCAGTGGCTGCTGATGACTCAACAGATCGACCTATAGGCTCCCCCAAACCCCCAACCTTAGCTCACAAGGATGGTAAGGTTGCAGACACTAATGGCACTAACGAGTCTGAGCGGGACTCGAACCCCCGACTGGCAAACACCAGGCAGAGACGTTACCAATCAGGCCACAACAACCCTAAACCTTATATCATTTAAAGCATACGTTAAGAAGATTTATTTTTTTCCGACTTAAACAATGAAACTAATTAACTAATGTTACATACTTTAAAGCATACGATGAGAAATACTTGAAAAAAAATGGAAACTATAAACGCGCTCTGAGAGTGCAGACCTCCGCCACGGCATCTTATTTCTCGCAAACAGCTTGCCTTCGGGTTAATTCGGTCGATCTATTGCTCGATCTCAAACTTGACCTTTGACCTAGGACTTTACAATTGAATCACTTCCACGTCTCAACATATCAAGTAATCCTACGTTTCACAACTCTATGAGTAAACTTGTGGCCAGGAAATTGTTCACAAACAAACAGACAAACGGAGCAAATAACATAACCTCCTCCCAGCTTCGTTGGCGGAGGTAAAAGGAAAAAAATAAACAATCGAATTAATATATATTATATCATTCCCAAATGGTTAATGAGAGAGAGAGAGAGAGAGAGAGAGAGAGAGAGAGAGAGAGAGAGAGAGAGAGAGAGAGAGAGAGAGAATCTACTAAAAATACACAAATCGGATATATACTAAAACATTACTGATTTTAAGTATCAATTGCCATGGAGAGAGAGAGAGAGAGAGAGAGAGAGAGAGAGAGAGAGAGAGAGAGAGAATCTACTAAAAATACATAAATCGGATATATACTAAAACATTACTGATTTTAAGTATCAATCGCCATGGTCAATCAACGAGAGAGAGAGAGAGAGAGAGAGAGAGAGAGAGAGAGAGAGAGAGAGAGATAATCTAGTTAACTTAAAGAAAACCAATGGACCTATAAATGCCACCAGACAAAAACTAATACCGTTTTAAAACAGGGTATTAATAAAAAAAAAAAGGTAACACAAGTTCTAAAAAAAAACCAAATCAAACAATTGGTCAAATCCAGTTCATGTTAAAGGGAAACCTTTCCAGTCACCAATGTTTTCATCACAAAGAATTCTCCCATTACTTTTTCAATCAAGCGGCAGAGGACACATCCCTGGGAAAGGCAAAATCCAGGATAGGTCAAGGTCTTAGCGACGGCCATTTATAGCTTCAAATAGAGCGGTACTCGTAGAATGCAGACCTCCGCTGCAGAGGCTTATTTCTTGACATTTTGATCGACCTTGATCTTGACTTTGACCTTAACATGTATTAATTGGTGTGCATTTTCATACACTCAAATATGAAACAGGTTTGAAGTCTTTGTGACAACGATGTTCAGACCTATGACTGATTACGGGAATTCGACATCTTGCTTGACAGTGACCGTGACCTTGACCTTTAATCTTAACATCTATTAATAGGCGTGGATTTCCATACATTCAAATATGAACCACGTTAGAACGGGAATTGGACATCTTGCTTGGCCGTGAACTTGACCTTTGACCTTGACCTTCCAAAATTTAATCATTTCCAACTTTTTACATAACAGTTAATCCATGCAACTTTCATTACTCTACGATTAAAATTGTGGCCAGGAACCGGTTCACAAACAAACACGCAAACAGGGGGTAAAACATAACCTACTTCCAACTTCCTTGACGGAGTTGAAAAAATCATGAAAGGCCTAAACTAACCACAGCCCCCTTACCTCACTTACGGGGACAGACTTCCTCCTTGTAGGGGGAATCCTATAGACTATCCACCCCAACTTAAATTAATTGCTCACATATGTCTAACTCAGCACGAAAGTCCACAAAAGAGGCTGGATTTGCTGCCATTGCTCACAAACCGCCTCGAGGCTGGGTTTCCTTCATTTAAGGTAGGCTTGCCTTATGCAAGACACGGGCTCTTGCGATGACGGTCCGTAAGCGAATATTAATGATAAAACAATGATTTTAAAATTTATTTTTCTTAATATTTTTACTCTTAAAATATTTTATTTTTCCTGGTTTCATTTCCTCACTGGGCTGTTTTCCCTGCTGGGGTCCTGGGCTTTAAGTATCCTGCTTTTCCAACTAGGGTTGTAGCTTAGCAAGTAATAATAATAATAATAATAATAATAAATGAGGGGAATCGAACAAGGAAAACGAGTTCTGATAAATTTAAGTTAAAGTACAGTAAGCAAGATGGATGTTATGTTCTTAATTACGTTAAAATTGAATGACACGAAAGAATTCATTAAGCTTGAACTGTGTTGTGGAGGTAGCGTCCTCCTCTAGTGATTGCCAGACTGGTTTTCGAGTCCCGCTCAAACTCGTTAGTTCCTTTGGTCGCTGCAACCTTACCGTCCTTGTTGAGCTAAGGATGGGAGGTTTGGGGGGAGCCTATAGGTCTATCTGTTGAGTCTTCAGCAGCCATTGCCTGACCCTCCTTGGTCCTAACTTAGGTGGAGAGGGGGGTTGGGTGCTGATCTTATGAAATATGTGTAAGGGCAAGGCTGGGTTTAGGGAAAAGTAGGAATTTAACAACTTGGTGGGTTGACACTGATGACGTCACCATTAGGTAAACAAACCTGGTGTTGACGTCCATCATACGGTAAGCAAACGTGGTGATGTCATCATACGGTAAACAAATCTGGTGATAACGTCATCAGATGGTAAGCAAACCTAATGGTGACGTCATCATGTGGTAAGCAAGTCTGGCGATGACGTCATCATACGGTAAACAAATCTGGTGACGATGTCATCACATGGCAAGCAAACGTGGTGATGACGTCATCATATGATAAGCAAACCTAGCGATGATGTCATCGCATGGTAAGCAAATCTGATTTTTCCACCAGTTAGGCATAGTTGGCTCAGAAATTTGCCCCTCTCGATCTAGACTGGATATTAACCCATGATGATAGTACCAAGAATCTACATTATTACTTGCAATATATCATTTTAATCTCTTCGATTTTCTTTCATATACTATATGCTAGTGGTCAGTCGGGGAACAATCTTATATTATCTTATTCAGAAAAGTCACATTAGCCACAGCTTCATAGTAATTATGAAGCAAAATAGCTCGTAAAATTATTTTAAATAGGCCTTCGGTATGGACAAAAATCTGGTAATAAAACCACATAATTCTAAAGCCATATTGGCAAATTCTTGAGATAACAATATATATATATATATATATATATATATATATATATATATATATATATATATATATATATATATATATATATATATATATATATATATATATATAGACAAATTTAATCAGAATCTCACCAACTTTATCGGATTGATATTTTTATATTTGAGGACGAGAACCATATTTATACTGCTTTTCCAAATAAGGTTGTAACTTAGATAATAATAATACTACTAATAACAAACTATGCATATTGACTTAGAGTGAAACTGCCTCCCTCTCACATAGGCTACATGGAAGTTATGGCTAATATATTTTCATACAAGTCGGGTAATCAAAAATTGCTTTTAATTATATCTGAAGTACGTCCTTATAAGATAAATATGTTTCTCCACTGTCAAAAGTGTATAGTCTATAACTAATTTACGATATAACCACAACCATTTTTTAGGTTAGGTTAGGTTTGAATCATTTAATCTGTAGGTGGATAAAATTAAAACCTAACCTAACCTAAATCCGGAAATTAGTGGTGGGGAAATAACAGGAAAGAACCCTACTCTGTTTTTGTTTATGCATTACCTCACGACGACGTTTCTGATCAACAAAAACAGGACACACGAACAAGAACAACATATTTTACTTCATTTACGGCCAATAAACAAATAAGCTAATAGAGGCCAAAAAGCAAGGTAATTAGGACGCACCAACTATTATACTCTCTCCAGGAAACGTTCCTATTCAACTCACATTATATTGGTTCATTAACACTAATAATCATTAACTGGTAATGACGTCACATTAATTATTGTTGAGAATTTATCGCAAGGAACAGCTACTAAGCCTAGGCCTAGCCCAGACTGCCTAATATATAAGCGTGTCCTAGATAGGGCTATTATCTATATACGCCTTATATACACGGAAATGACGATAAAAATAAAAGGTTAAAATGATAATTTTATCACCTGACATCAGTTAAAACATAGAGAAAGTGGTTAACAGTCACACTTACCACTCGGCTTCAGCTTCTGCCAGTTGTATTGGTGATTTCCCTTCGTAATATTGTTGAACAAAATTGGTTTTTTAATTTTTTTTTTTCAATCCAAAATTAAAAATCTGCTTTATATGAAAATCACAAATAACAACGAATCAATATATAGATATGTCTCTACACAAGCGGAACCATAGACTGTACGCGTTATTCCTACGTCGAGTGGAATAAGACTAAAAGTTATGAAAACGAGACTGAGCAATGCATTGGGGGAATGAGAAATACACACCGTCTTCTCTTAAAAGAATTAAAGAAAACGGATACCGGAGTATTTTATGGGGTAACTATGATATATATTTATTGGTAGGTATGAATTAATATTTTTTATACAGTAGTAAACGTTTTAACCTGTTTTACATTACTTCCTTTGGTTTGTAATGATTACTAAGAAAATCTTACACATTTTGTGTTTGTTTATATATCGATATCAAAGTTTTTAGAGAAGTGGGAAAGAGTCTGGGGAAAATGTTCGATCTGATAAAATGTTGCGTACTTACCTTTCGGAAAATTAGCGTACCTAAGGTATAGTATCCTCAACTTACCTTGGCTGGTATACATATTCCTGTTTTTCTCTGTTACACGGTGTTCAGATGCCGCATTTCAAACATTTTACTTACAATTTGATTACAAGTTTATGTATTAATTCAGGATCATTTACCTAAGTTGGTGAAATAAATTCTTATAGAATTATCCCCACCATTGATTGACTTTCAAAGGGGTAATTGTCATAGGATAAACAATTATTTGACCTTTCAAATTTTCATATTTGTGTTTACGAATACTTTTTAACATGAAATTGATCTACCATTAAGACCATTCTTTCTTTGAATTTTGTCAGACTACTAAACAAAAAATATTGAAAACCAGTAACCAAAAAAGAAAGAATAAGAACTTATTTGAAAACCAAGGATAAATAAATCAAAACATTAAGCTACGGGACAGGAGCAAACACAGCAACGTTTTCAAATGGCAATACATCTCAATGTACCTGGAATATGGAAAAGACGGTTGGTATTACTTTAATTTGCAAAAGAGGTCTCTCAATACATAAGTAAAATGTTTACTGACTAGGCCTAAATATTTTTCATATTGATTTTCTGTTTTGTTCTATTTCTTGATTTTGACATTACAATTGTTTGTGGAAATACAGTTGGTATTACTTAAATTTCCCAAAGAAATCTTTCAATAATACATAAGTAAAATGTTTACTGACTAGGCCTAAATATTTCAAATATTGGTTTTCTGTTTTGTTCCATTTCTTGATTTTTATACTAAAATTGTTTAGACCAAATGTTTACTGACTAGGCCTAAATATTTTCAATGTTTTTTTTTTCTATTTCTTAATTTTGACACTAAAATTGTTTAGACCAAATTGGCAGTCAAAGAGGAAATGATTTAATTTTGCAGTAATATTCTGCATATGTCTAATTACAATAAAAAGTGAGAAATATGAAGATATTTATTTTCTTAAAACCTGCCAACTGATATCTTGGATCAGAGGTAACCCAGAAACTTACCAAAGTAGGCAGAGACATAGAACAATGTAACTAAATAAAAGCACATTTTGTGATATTTTGTTTTTATTTTATAAGATTTATTTTGTGCATTTATTTACATCATAATTTATACAATGACATTGGTTGTGCGTAAACACTTTCTTTTTATTTTTAATTCAAAATGTAGCCTACATTGAAACAAAAACATTCTGTTAGAGTCTATCACTTTTAACCTCATTTTCTTGATAGGAAACGTTCGAAACAGCTGAAATGAACTGGAGTCTTCTTCCATGTAAAATATACATTCACACAATAGTTAACACACAGAAGACAAATAAATGCTCAACATGAATGTATATATTGGTTGTTTTTCCTCACTACATATACACACATAGGTTATACGGGGGTATGAATAAAATCATTTGGCATCCAGGTCGAGAGATGGCAGCACTAGCGTCCATCATCTCGTGAACAGAAGATCAACAATCTTGTGCCACAGAAGAACAGCACTGAAGAACACACTGACTAACAATGTAGTTCCATCTGCCTTTGCTATTGCTGATCCGTTCTTCTTGCTGTTGCTGTTCGTGGTAGAAGAGGATGCTGGTGATGATGATGAGGAGGAGGAAGATGATGATGACGACGATGATGATGACGATGATGATGAAGAGGACGATGAAGAGACGGAGGAGACTTCCTTCTGAGTATTTGTCTCTTGTTGTAACCCTGCTGGATTCTCCTCTGTAAAGGTTGTGGATAGAGTTGTTATAACCCTTATGCTTATGATAAAGGTTGTAGATAAAGTTGTTATAATGCCCTATGCTTATGTTGAAATGGCTGATATGTCTCTCTTCATATTTTATATAAGGCAGATCTATGTCAACATTGTTGTTGTTGATCTAAATATATCTTATATTCATTATTCATTACTTCCCATATAGTTTATTTATTTCCTTTCCTCACTGGGGTATTTTTCCCTGTTGAAGCCTTTGAGCCTATGGCATCCTACTTTTCCAACTAGGGTTGTAGCTTAGCCAATAATAATAATAATAATAATAACATAGTTTATATAATTACTTATTTCCTTTCTTCTCTGGGCTATTTTTCCCTGTTGGAGCCTCTGGGCTTATACCATCCTTCTTTCCCAAATAGGGTTCTAGCTTAGCTACTACTACTACTACTACTACAAATAATAATAATAATAATAATAATAATAATAATAATAATAATATCCTGACATAAGCTTATTCTTCAAGCAGCTCTCGAAATAAATATGAACCTAAATGTATAACATTACAAAGTGCAATCAACACCATTGTAAGATGGATGTCCTTCACATTCAATATATGACCAATAAACTAACTAACGCACCTAAGCATTAGAGGACATTACAATAAAAATAGTTGAGATAATTCAATATATTTTGGAAAATAAATATTTAAAATTTATAAAGTTACTAGAGGTACACTTGGATATGCTTTTCTATCTTATTTTTCTTCCTACCGTTTTTTTTTTAGTTTTTAAGTTTTTATAGTTTATATGTGAAGGATCTAATTTAATGTTGTTACTGTTCTTGAGAAATATTTTATTTTGATTATTTACACTCCTCTTGTAGTTTATTTATTTCCTTGTTTCCTTTCCTCACTTGGCAATTTTTTCCTTGTTGGAGCTCTAAGGCTTATAGCATCTTGGTTTTTCAATTAGGGTTATAGCCTAGGTAATAATAATAATAATAATAATAATAATAATTATAATAATATGTGAAGATTACTATTCTTCGATGTAATGAATATTATTAATTAATCTAAACTAAATAAATAATGACAAATTATTATTTTTGGCAAATGGAAGAACTAATCTATCAGTTACATTAAGATAATCATCAAATGAAATTGCTAATTGAATTAATATGTTTATAATTTTTTCAACAACGAATTAGAATTGGTAGAGAGAGAGAGAGAGAGAGAGAGAGAGAGAGAGAGAGAGAGAGAGAGAGATTAAATTTTAATCTACATAATTTTCTCCACGAGGAATTACTATTAGTGAGAGAGAGAGAGAGAGAGAGAGAGAGAGAGAGAGAGATTAAATTTGAATGTACATACTGTTTTCAAAAGCAAATTAGAAGCCGTTGAGAGAGAGAGAGAGAGAGAGAGAGAGAGAGAGAGAGAGATTAAATTAAAAAGTACATACTGTTTTCAGCAGTGAATTAGAAGTGGTTGTGTGTTAGTGTTTGTCTGTGTGTGTCTGAGAGAGAGAGAGAGAGAGAGAGAGAGAGAGAGAGAGAGAGCTAGAATAGTCTATAAATAATATGAATTCCTTTTATAACTTCAAAAACCTTGCAGTCACTCTCAATGCAAGTTATTGCGAATTAAATGAACTGTGTGTGTGTGTGTGAGAGAGAGAGAGAGAGAGAGAGAGAGAGAGAGAGAGAGAGACTTACTCTGCACAACTGTCACCGAAACGGATGCAGGAGAAGCGTTGGAAGGGAGGCAGGTGTAGTTGCCCTCATCTTCACGAGATACAGAAGTCACATGCAGCTTGGAGAGTTTTTTCGTGTTGTCGACTGTGACACCGCGCTCCCTGCCGACACAGATCAATTGTTTTGAAGGGTTTAGACAGGCAAGGATGAAGACACTGTCATAGACACTATAATATATATATATATATATATATATATATATATATATATATAGATAAATTTTTGCACATTTAAACGTGTTTCTTTCATATTTCAAATAAGCCATATATATTAATATATATCATATCATAGTCTTTGGGCGGTTCCGCCTGGGGCTCTGTTCCCGAGGTCGTTAAGAGAATCCAGACTTTAATGTATTAATATATATGGCTTATTTGAAACTCGCTGGTAAGAGACTGATGTCTCGCCAGGTAAATCCTCGGACAGCTGGTAGCGGTCAGGTTCCAATTTCTTTATGGGCTCTCGTGACATGGTTGGTTTCGACCTGGCCTTTCATTAGAAGGGGCTAGCGTTCGATCCCAAGTATGAGGTAGAAATATGTTTCTATTTGAACACGATGTTGTGTTGATATTTATCCATATTGACTCATTAGGGGTAATTTGAATGAATTACTACCAATTGTGTCACGTGGTGGCCCGGGAAATTGGGTAAAACTCGCTGGTAAGAGACTGATGTCTCGCCAGGTAAATCCTCGGACAGCTGGTAGCGGTCAGGTTCCAATTTCTTTTATGGGCTCTCGTGACATGGTTGGTTTCGACCTGGCCTTTCATTAGAAGGGGCTAGCGTTCGATCCCAAGTATGAGGTAGAAATTTGTTTCTATTTGAACACGATGTTGTGTTGATATTTATCCATATATACATATATATATATATATATATATATATATTATATATATATATATATACATATATAAACAGTATATATTATATATATACATATATATACAGTATATATCATATATATACATATATATACACACATATATATACATATACAGTATATACATATATATATATATGTATATATATATATATATATATATGTGTGTGTGTGTGTGTATATATATATAAAACAAATGTTCTTGTCTTTATATTCATATAAATATTCTATATAACATTTATAATTAATGAAATAAATAAATTATATTAAATTATAAATCAATTATTATTGAATACATAAAACCATCTATATTGGCTCTAATAACTATCACTTACCCACACTGTTTAAAAGAAACCCGTAATTTTAATTGGAAATTCTCAGTGAAAAATATACTGTTCTTGTCCGTATTTCAGTAAAATACAGGCGACCGTAATTTTAACATACTTTGTTATTATCTTTTACGGGATTGTGACCGTAATATCACTCCTATACGTCAATACATCCGTTTTTAAAACGGTAAAAATCCTGGAATTTTCCGATTTTTTAACGCAAATTTTTAACAGTGGAGGAACGTAAAAGAGACAAGGATAAGTATAAACAACAGATGACTTACTTATCATAATTAATCATGCGATCTCCTCTGTACCAGAACACGAAGGTCGGTGGCTCAGTGGCTCCTTTGAGAAGACAAACTAGCATGAGAGATGAACCACTGTGGATGAAGCGCTCAGTACCTCCTATGATCTCAGCGTGCGCCTCTGTAAAGGAAGGAGGCGTTCCAGTGAGTGAGATGAGCCGGCAAATCATAACATTAGCTTCGTGTTTTGATGATCTGTTATTCTTGAGAAATAATTATGCAGCGGTATAGATATGATCTTGATGGTCCTCATGGTAAATGTTTGAGATTCAATATGATTAGTTCGTTATGTGTTACAGGAATATCTCGTGTGTGTGTGTGTGTGTGTGTGCCTTAGATGACCGCGGAGGTAGCAGCAGTAGGGGACTCAGCAGTATGAAGCTTCATCTGTGGTGGAAAATGTGGGAGGTTGGGCTGTGGCACCCTAGCAGTACCAGCTGAACTCGGCTGAGTCCCTGGTTAGGCTGGAGGAACGTAGAGAGTAGAGGTCCCCTTTTTTGTTTTGTTTCTTGTTGATGTCGGCTACCCCCCAAAATTGGGGGAAGTGCCTTGGTATATGGATATATATATATATATATATATATATATATATATATATATATATATATATATATATATATATATATATACACACAATTACACACACATAAATAAATGAATATATATATATATATATATATATATATATATATATATATATATATGTGTGTGTGTGTGTGTGTGTGTGTGTGCTTTTGTGTGTATATACATACATGGAATATAAATAAATGTATGCTTACAATTGTGCGAAAAATACTGCCAAATACATTACATTAAATCATTTGGCTGGTGAGTGAGCAAAGAAAAGGCAAATTCAAAGGTAAATAAAAGAGTGAATATGTAAATTCTCCCATGGCCCTGTAATATCAGTTAACAAGTGTAATTTTAACCAAGGTTAACAGTAGATAAAGGCAAGGCAAAATAGTCAAGAACTCAATGCACGAGAACATACTGCACATGTAAGCAATCGCATAATTATATCCTTTCTGAATGGCGACACCTTAACGTGGTGAAAGGGTTTGCGTATCGCCATGATCAGCAAAGCTGTACAAGTCAGAGCCACCCATACAAGGTTAGTTTGTTGTGAGCGTTCAGACGAAAATCTCCCACCATCACCAATCTGCACTGACCATATAGGTTAATCTGCTGAGTTATCAGCAATCATTGGTCATAGCTTGAGTGGAGAGGGCCCTTGGACGCTGATCATATGGTCAGTCTCTAGGGCATTATCCTGCTCGATGGGGCAATGTATCTGTGTCTTGCCTCAGCCATTCACGAGCGGCCTTTAAACCAGCCTGGTGATAAAAACTGACCAAACCTAAGAAATGAACGACATGTCTGAGGCCTTTGTCTTGCAGTGGACTAGAAACAGCTGCATTTGTTGTTGTTGATTTTACTATCCTCTTAAATGATTTTGATATTTACTTTTAACTTCCTTGCGAGGACTCGCAGGCAAAATTGACTTACCAGCTGACATAAAATACCAAGTTAAGAGGTATTATTTTCGTAATTGTATCGTTAACAACCTAGTAAAAGTCTATTATTGCCTTCCATCTGCTATTGCTGTTGTATCGCAAGTAGCATTAAAACCTATGGCCTCCTTATCCTTGTCCTTCCTATGGGGTTTCCCCATTCCTAGGGGCCTTCTTAGGACCAGTAGTTCCTTGGTGTCACATTAGTGTTATCTCTCTTCTGACAGTTCTATCTAGGTTATGGCTCCCTCGACACTGCCACTGTGGGTATTGTATTGCCTACATCCCAATTGTCTTTTCCTGAACGTATTAGCGGTTATCTTTATACCCCTATTGAGGTGGCAGTATACTAATGCCCTTACGAATGTTATTATCTGTAATAAACTCCTATAGACAACTTCGTGTACGACTATCGCCATCTTAAAGCTATGTTTTATAGTTTCTCTCAATATCTTTCTCTCTACATCGACTGGACTTTTCTCAGCTGATCTTACTATTGTGTTTTATCTACACATCTCCTGTTTCCCAATTCTAAGTCATCTTTTCCCTTTCTTGGTAAAGGATACTCCAAACATAATCCATTGTTCTCTAGTCTTGGGTAGTGCCATAGCCTCTGTGCCATGGTCTTCTACTGTTTTGGTTAGAGTTCTCTTGCTTCAGGGTACATTTAGGCATACTTATTCTATACTAGTGTACGCGACCTGTCAAAAAGTGGCGGCTAAATATTTAGATAGATATGATGTACACATACCCAACTGCCTCTAACCAGGGTATGACTACTCGCTCTCCTCCTTACCCGAAGAACGGAGAGAGCTTAGCGTGACCGAATATATATATATATATATATATATATATATATATATATATATATATATATATATATATATATATATATATAGCCACTATATGAAAATCGTTTCTTTATTTCCTTTCCTCACTGGGTTATTTTTGCACTACGAGCCTTTGGGCTTATAGCATCCTGCTTTACAAACTAAAGTTGTAGCTTAGCATTATTAATAATAATAATAATAATAATGATAATAATAATAATAATAATAATAATAATAATTTGTTCTATGGTTACAAGCACTCATTTCACTGTTCCTCCAAATAAATATTTTTTCAGTTAAACCTTTTAATATATCACTTACATTTCCATAATCAATGACTGAATGAATTAAACATGTAACAAGGCACATTTACAATCACGCAAAATGATCATTAGGTGCATAATCATTCTTACAATTCTTCTTACATCACTGTCCTCATACAATTGACAACACTGTGATTATCCAACAATTCTTCTTCACCCAAGGGGCTAACT
>NC_090727.1:75031578-75051578 GCF_036898095.1 Palaemon carinicauda | reverse complement strand
ATATATATATTGGGCTCAAGCCATGTCGTCCTGATGGAAGTTCCTATAGGGTAGCTTCCTAGGGTATATTACAACTACGGCGATATTCCCAGAGAATTTACCTTAAGGTACCAGAATTCTAACTCCTGGAGCGAGTATCCCTCGTGAAAGGGATATCGCGACATATCAGAGGACGTATTCTAGACACGTCACATGGCAATCTACATCCTGGACAGAGATTTCGTCTCGTAGGAGGTGATTGGCGAGATACGAATTCGGGAAAGAAAAAGGGGAGCCGCTCCCAAGGCTTCCCTATCCCCCGATTCGTATGCGTGCCTGGCGCCATCTGTATTCCTTTTTGCGTAGCTTAACAACTCGGTGTTTTTTCCTGTTTTTCTCGCAAATCTTGGATTTATTCGACTTTTCATGGCTTCTCCGTCTTCGTCGGCCTCTGATAAGTTGAGTATAGTGTCTTTTATGTATAAATGTAGGCTCTTGGTAAAATTTTGAGTGATTAATAGGATTAATCTTTGATACAAGAGCCGTAGCCTACCAGAGGCGTCTTGGACGCTGTCGCTCGCTAGGTATAAATTAGTTAGTCAGAGCGACATTCCTGGTTGTTTTGCTTTAATAAATTTTAGCTATTTAGCATTACATAGGATTTCCTTTCGTGCTTAGTATTATTTGGCGAAGTATTCGCCATTCTGGCCTACGCTAGGCCATGTAGCCTAGTCGTTTGGTCCTAGTACTTCATGCATGATTATGGTTTTTCCGAGTGTAATTAAAATTTTATTGAAGCTTTAGGCTATATTTTATACATTTTAGACTGTGTGGAATATTTCCAAGATAGTATACGAGTGAGTTTCGGTGAATTAGGTAATCGATTCTCTTGGTGCCTAGGCTAGTTGCTTATGGAGCCTTAGTATACTTTATCATACTCCCCGGTTGCTTTCTTTTCTTCGGAGAAGGTATGCAATCCCTTTCCCTCTGTTTAAGCCTTGGGCTTATCCCTAAGTGGTTTTTTCCGAATTTATTTTCGATAAAACTATACTAGGGTGTTACTGTACCTTCCTGTTCCTGTAGTTATGGTTCAAGAGGGACAGAACAACAGAGTTTTTAGTCTGAGTCTGTGTTGTCTGGCTTGGGGCTGAGTCCCCCTTGCTGACCTAACACATACAAAGGGAGCTTAGCTCCCTTAGGTCACTACCGAAGGTTTCTGTGGATATGATTCCTTCTTTTGTGATCTACCAGACTAGTCCTTGTTGCTGTTCTCGGGGGAGGATAAGTTCTTCCCTTGGGAGTAGCAACGCCTTCCTTGCTTTGGTGCTCTGGGAGCTGGCAAGTATTGCTGGCCTTTCCCCTTAGATCTCCCTTAGGCTAAGATAAGTTTCTTGGCTGCGGGTGATCTGTCACTAAAGCAAGGTTGGCAGGACCCTCTTGTCCCTTCCCCCTCTTTCTTCGTAATGGCCGAGCCATTACTGTACTGTACGTCGTTCTACATCTGGACCTAGTATAGGTTAGGATGTGGAATTGACTCAGCCCCTTGCCGGCCGGCAGAGCTGCTGGCCAGCAGGGGTCTTACTGTACTGTACGTCGTTCTACATCTGGACCTAGTATAGGTTAGGATGTGGAATTGACTCAGCCCCTTGCCGGCCGGCAGAGCTGCTGGCCGGCAAGGGTCTTATGTTTTCGAGTGCTGCCCGGACCTCTCTTGGTCCCTCATCCATGCCTGCCGGCAGAGCCGGACGGCATTGGTCAAGGAAGCCTGAATTAGTTTCTCCCCTTCCTTATATGCACTCTTTCGGTTGCCGGGCTTGGAGGTTGTGTACACTCTTATCCCGGCATCCATTCTATTTTTCTTCTAGTGCTGTACCTGTCCGGGCTGCCAGCCTATGAGGCCGGCAGCCGGGCAGGTGTAGTCCTCTGGTTCTTTTGCTGCCGGCTGGCATCGGTCTTGTACCTTTGCCGGCCGGCTTATGTCAGCCCTTGTCTGCCGGTCACCAAGAGTGTGGCCGGCAGCTGGGTACTACCTTGTGTAGTTGCTGGCCGGCAGCCATTGCCGGCCAACACTGGCTGTTACCGGCCGGCAGTTGCTGCCGACCGGCACAGGCATTTGAACCAGAGTGCTGCCGCCCTATAGCTGTTAAGTAGTATACTTTAAAGCTAGTTGTGGTGTGTGCCGGCCGGCAAAGGCAGGCCGGCACACATCCCCCTATACTGTACTAGTATTCTTCTGTATAGCATATACAGTAAGAAGAAAACTATAGTAAGGGTTTTGGTACAGCACTGTATCTTCTAACACTATTGTGTTTTCTTGCACATCCCTTTGCTGTTGCCCTCAGATAGGAAGCTGAGTTCTTCCCTGTCTATTATCCAGGATTTTAAAATCATTGCTTAGGTGTGAGCTCCACCTGTTTCCTCTGGAAACCTTGCATTGGTTACTCTAGAAGAGATAAACCATTTTGATTTTATTATCTGGAAGGCTGAAACAATGGGTTGTGAGGGAAACACAAGTGTGTGTCTTTCCTTTATGAATTGTTATGCTATACTATGCATATCCAGTGATACATAGTTCACTTGATACTCATGGAAATTTCTTCTCTTTACAGGAGGACCCTCCGAAGTGTGGAAATGTTTTCTGCAACGTCCGCAGCAAGAACCTCTGCGGACATGAGTGTTGTAGGAGACACGCAGCATGCACTGTCTCCAAGGATGATCTCCAGTATTGGGACCCTCAGGTATGTACTGTATGCACTAACCTGATTACTGAGGCTTTTGATTCCCCTAGAACGGCGGAATCAAGGGATATAGCAAGGGAAAAGCTTCGTACTTGGGTAAGGGGCTTCAAGAAGAACACCTCTGGCCCTTATCTTCCAAGTGAGAAGATGAGGGTGTATCTTTTTCCCCAGGCATCAGCTGATGCAGTTATTCCCCAGCCTCAAGAGGAGATCCCTCAAGATCAAGTCCAGGTGGACGTGGAAGTCGCAGTCGCGATGCAAGACATCCAGTTAGATGACAGGATGTCTGACCTGGACGAACGTTTGGAACAAGACCTCCTGGCAGAAGGTCAGGATGAAGTTCAAACCCCGGATGTCGTAGAGGATGAGGTCGACGAGGTGTCGGCTATTCCGGTTCAGATTCCGGAGCCTATCCCCTCAACATCGGCTGGTCTCCCAGTAGAACTGGGACAGGCCCTTTCTTCGATTGTTGGAATGATCCAACAAATGCAGAAGGAGAATCAGGAGAAGGCGGCTGCTATGGAACTGCATATGCAGTCCCTGGCAGAATCAAGTGGGCCCTGGAAAAGGCTCAATGTGAAAGACCTTCCCGTATGCTCAGATGCTAACCCATGGAGGTATGCTGAGCACATGCCGATGACGACTGGAAAGATCGTCATCTCGGATAAGCTGGGTTCAGTTCCCCTAGAGGAGGTGGAATTCTGGCCCAGCAAGGCATCATATCCGGACTGCTATGTCCGGCTGAGAAAAGAACCAGCTTCAAGGGAGGAGACAGAGCCGAAGGAGGTCATAATTATGGACCACGCTAAGGCTCAAGCCCTACTTTCATCCTCGATGAAAGAGAGGGGCTTCTCTAACTCGAAGGTAGCTGCATTGAGCAAGAAGCTCCCTTCTTTTGTGTCCTCTCCTGCTAGAGCCTTCCCCTTTTTACAGAAAGGGTTTGCGGCTGTCCTAAAGGCAGTTGAGGCCGGCAAGCCTTGCCCCTCCCTGGAGGAGTGTAAACCCTTGTCGCTGGCCCTGCCTATGGACCACAAAGACTGGAAGGATGTCCATCTGACATTCTCAGTGGGAAAGTTGGAGGCTGATATTGCCGGACGGCAATTCGGCGAGGACCTCCCCAAGCTGTCCGACTCTCTTTTACGAAGAGAGTTCGAGACAAAAGAAAGACTGGCTGCCTTAATGTCTCATCAGACTACTCTTGAGACGATGGCAAGTGACCCCAAGGTCCATGAAATGTTCATGGTAGTGGCTAAGTCTCACCTAGCCACAGTGACGAAGGACCTTTATAGCTTCGTCAAGGCAAGGAGAGCTTGCAGGGAGTTCGTGTTCACCGGGGCTTCGGTGAGACACGAGCCAAGGAAGTTAATCTCCTCCAACATTTGGGGAAAAGACCTTTTCCCTACCGATGTGGTCAAAGAGGTTGTTGATAAGGCCGCCGTGGAGAATAGAAACCTTCTCCAGAAGTGGGGCCTGGCTATCAAAAGAAAATCTTCCCCGGATGAGGGTCCTCAACCAAAGAGGAAGAATATGAGGACTAGGCTACCGTCTCGGTCAGCCAAGCCTTTTAGACAGCAACAGCAACTGCAATTGCCATTGCCTCCAGTGCCCCAGATGGTGGCACAAACCCCGACTACTTTTCAGTGGGTACCCCAGGCTGTGCCAGGTCAGTCAACCACATTCACCCCAATGTTCGAAGGACAGTCTTCTTCCTTTCGTGCAAAACCTAGAGGAGCAGCCAGAGGCTCGTCTAGGCGCCCCTCAAGGGGAAGGGGATTCAGAGGTGGTCGTGGTCAGGGAGGCAAGACCTCAGGACGGCAGTCCAAGTGAAACGATACCGGTAGGAGGGAGACTGATGAAATTTTGGGATCGCTGAACCTTCGATCCCTGGGCCCAAAGCCTACTCAAGAATGGACTGGGTTGGAGTTGGTACAGCACTCCACCCCCGTGCCTTCGGTTTTTCCAACACTCCACCCCCGTTTTGGAGGAGTACGTTCAAGAACTGTTGGAGAAAAAAGTGATCCGAAAGGTGAAGTCCATCAAATTCCAAGGGAGGCTGTTTTGTGTTCCCAAGAAAGACTCGGAAAAGCTCAGAGTCATTCTGGACTTGTCGCCACTCAACAAGTTCATAGTGAATTGCAAATTCAAGATGCTAACACTGCAACACATAAGGACCTTACTGCCCAAGAGGGCATACTCAGTCTCTATAGACTTGTCAGACGCCTATTGGCACATTCCAATCAGCCGTCGACTCTCCCCCTACCTAGGGTTCAGGCTACAACGGAGACTATACGCCTTCAGAGCCATGCCATTCGGGCTAAACATAGCCCCAAGGATTTTCACGAAGCTTGCGAGCGCAGCTCTCAAACAATTACGCCTAAAGGGAATTCAGGTAGTAGCCTACCTGGACGACTGGCTGGTGTGGGCAGCATCCGAGACCGAATGCTTGCAAGCTTCCAGTCAGGTGATCCAGTTCCTAGAGTACCTAGGCTTCAAGATCAACAGAAAAAAGTCTCGACTTTCTCCATCCCAAAAGTTCCAGTGGCTGGGAATCCACTGGGACCTTTTGTCACACAGTTTCTCCATCCCGACGAAGAAAAGGAAGGAGATAGCGGGCTCTGTCAAGAGACTTCTAGATTCCGAAAGGATATCAAGACGCGAACAGGAGAGGGTACTAGGCTCTCTCCAGTTTGCTTCAGTGACAGACCCAGTGCTAAGAGCACAGCTAAAGGATGCAACCGGAGTTTGGAGAAGGTATGCATCAAACGCGCGAAGAGATCTGAGAAGACCAGTGCCGCCTCGGCTACGTACTCTTCTCAGGCCTTGGTCCCAAGCCAGACATCTAAAGAAGTCGGTTCTTCTTCAGCCACCTCCCCCGTCAATGACTATTCACTCAGACGCCTCAAAGGAGGGATGAGGAGGTCACTCTCATCGGAAAAAAGTCCAGGGGACTTGGTCCAAGCTATTCAGGACCTTTCATATAAACTTTCTAGAAGCTATGGCAGTGCTCCTTACCTTAAAGAAAGTCTCCCCGCGTCACTCGATCCTCATAAGATTGGTGATGGACAGCGAGGTGGTTGTGAGATGCTTGAATCGACAAGGGTCGAGGTCACCACCTCTCAACCAAGTGATGTTAGCCATTTTCCGATTGGCGGAAAAGAAGAAGTGGTACCTGTCGGCAGTTCACCTTCAAGGAGTCCGCAATGTGACAGCGGACGCTCTATCCAGGTTCACACCGATAGAGTCGGAATGGTCCTTAGACGCAGGATCATTCTCCTTCATTCTGAATCAAGTCCCAGAACTGCAGATAGACCTCTTTGCGACGAAAGACAACAAGAAGTTGCCCCTGTACGTGTCCCCGTACGAGGACCCCTTAGCGGAAGCAGTGGACGCGATGTCCCTCGACTGGAACAGATGGTCCAGGATTTATCTGTTCCCTCCTCACAACCTTCTGTTGAGGGTCCTCAACAAACTGAGATCCTTCAAGGGGGTAGCGGCAATAGTGGCCCACAAGTGGCCGAACAGTATGTGGTTCCCCTTGGCGTTGGAACTACAGATGAAGTTTGTGCCGCTACCACATCCAGTTCTGACCCAGCGAGTCCAGAAGTCGACTGTCTGCGCTTCATTACAGAAAACCCGGACCCTGCAGCTCATGATTTTCTCGCCCTTGCGGTGAGAAAGCGTTTCGGGATTTCGAAAGCCAGCATAGACTTCCTAGAGGAATATAAGTGCAAATCGACTAGAAGGCAATATGAGTCATCTTGGAGAAAATGGGTGGCCTTTGTAAAGGCAAAGAATCCGCAGGAGATCTCAACAGACTTCTGCTTATCTTTCTTCATCCACCTCCATGGCCAAGGGTTGGCAGCTAACACGATTTCAGTGTGTAAATCTGCTTTGATGAGACCCATTTTATTTGCCTTCCAGATCGACCTAGGTAACGAGATCTTTAATAAAGTTCCGAAAGCCTGCGCTAGGCTCAGACCTTCAGCACCTCCAAAGCCCATCTCATGGTCTTTAGACAAAGTTCTTCATTTCGCCTCCCTGTTGAGCAATGAAGAATGTGCGTTAAAGGATTTGACGCAAAAAGTTATTTTCCTATTTGCACTCGCGTCTGGGGCCAGGGTTAGTGAGATCGTAGCCCTCTCGAGAGAGGCAGGTCGTGTTCAGTTCCTGGATGGGGGGGATCTGAACCTGTTTCCGGATCCTACGTTTCTCGCCAAGAATGAGTTACCCACCAACAGGTGGGGTCCCTGGAGAATCTGCCCTCTGAAAGAAGATGCATCTCTATGTCCAGTAGAATGCCTAAAGGTCTATCTTCGTAGAACTTCAGACTTCAAGGGTGGTCAACTATTCAGGGGAGAAACATCAGGCTCAAATTTATCTCTGAATCAACTCAGAGCGAAAATCACATATTTTATTCGCAGAGCGGATCCTGACAGTACACCCGCAGGTCACGATCCGAGGAAAGTTGCCTCATCCCTAAATTTCTTTAATTGTATGGATTTTGAACATCTCCGTTCATACACGGGCTGGAAGTCCTCCAGGGTGTTCTTTCGCCACTATGCGAAGCAAGTAGAGGAACTTAAGAGATCTGTGGTAGCAGTGGGTCGTGTAGTTAACCCTACTGTTTAACTCTGCGAGGAACAGTGGTCTTAATTGGGACGATTAAGTCCAGGGTGAGTGTGTAGGTACATACTGTACTACAAACTAAATGAGGGCACCAAGTGCCTACATAGACTGTTCCTTCTTTCAAAGGTGAACCTAGTATAAGTACAGAAATGTGTGCCGAGCGTTTCTAACGCTAATGTGATTGATTTGTAATACAGACTTTTATGACTTGATACTTCGGTATCTTATTAAAGTGGCGTTTAATGGTTTTTCTTTCAGATAAACAAGTTCTGTTTACTATCATACTTATGCTTAAAGTTTTGGGTTATCCTCTTTTATATATATATATATATATATATATATATATATATATATATATATATATATATATATATATATATATATATATATATATATATATATATATATATATTTGTTGTTAACCTGTCTGTTTATTGTCTGTCAATAAACTTGTTCTTGAGAACCTTGCGTCTCTTTCACCTGTGTCAATTTATTGGTATAATTGAGCATTTAATTCTATGTATCTTATCTGGGATAATTCTGATAGAATTGTTCTGTTATGCAAGCTATGTTGCATTGGTTTATGTAAGTCCCCTAATGGGAGGACTCCGTCCCATAAAGGGACGAGGGCGGTTTTATTAGTTTCTTCCTATGCGGATATAAACCTTTGTCCAATACAAGTATTGTGCGGATTACTGGTCAATATATATTGACGCAGTGGTTCTATACAAACTATGCTTTACTTAATATAGGGCTAGACCACTATATTAGCTTGCCTGGTATTCATACATAGGTATATGTACTCTTCGAGACTTTTCCAGAGTCTAGTAGGACTCTTCCCTGTAGGGGGCAGGAAGCTCTAACATAGTTTATAGTTAGTTGAAAAGATGTATAACGGTAACATCTTAGGTCTCTAGGTCTAGTCGACCGGGAAAAAATTACCTCCGGGGAGTACGGCACGTTCTGAGAATCCACAGATACAGTAATGCTCTGGTACACTTCCATCAGGACGACATGGCTTGAGCCCAAAAAACGGATTTTGAGCGAAGCGAAAAATCTATTTTTGGGTGAGATGGCCATGTCGTGCTGATGGACCCGCCCTTGCCTTTCTAAGAAAGGGCTGTAGGACCCCTCCCTACATACAGTATCTGTAGCACCTCGTGTACGCTACAAGGAATACAGATGGCGCCAGGATTGGCGCCAGGCACGCATACGAATCGGGGGATAGGGAAGCCTTGGGAGCGGCTCCCCTTTTTCTTTCCCGAATTCGTATCTCGCCAATCACCTCCTACGAGACGAAATCTCTGTCCAGGATGTAGATTGCCATGTGACGTGTCTAGAATACGTCCTCTGATATGTCGCGATATCCCTTTCACGAGGGATACTCGCTCCAGGAGTTAGAATTCTGGTACCTTAAGGTAAATTCTCTGGGAATATCGCCGTAGTTGTAATATACCCTAGGAAGCTACCCTATAGGAACTTCCATCAGGACGACATGGCCATCTCACCCAAAAATAGATTTTTCGCTTCGCTCAAAATCCGTTATATATATATATATATATATATATATATAGAGAGAGAGAGAGAGAGAGAGAGAGAGAGTCGCTCATTATTATATAGGGGATATATATATATATATATATATATACACAGTATATATAGACATACATTTAAAAGATCATACGAGCATTTTTCCAAAAGAGCTTCTTGGAAAAATAAATCGTTCGCATGATCTCATCACATTGTTTTTCATTGTTTAACACGATCCCACGTGGCTCTAATAAAGACTATATACGTCAATGTTGTATCGTCTCCGTGGTAACTCGAGAAATCGGTCACCCCATTTACGACAAATATCAACTTTACGTCGTTATAATTCCTTGTTCGTTGAATAGAACTGGTTTAATATCTCTGAACCTGAATTATTTCAGTAGCATTTTAACTCTAGGATTGTTTCGTTGTCATACCATGAGTTAAATGACAGGATTAGAAGTGAAACTATAAGAGAGATTGCTCGAGGGGCATATGTGGATGAGAGCATGGTGAGTGGTGGATGAAGATGGTTTGGGTATGCTCTTCGCACTCCCCAAAAGAGATTAGTTCACCAAACTTATAATGAGGAGACTTATTAAAAAAGCGATAAACTGAGTAGAGGAAATGATGAAAACGGAAAAAGAGTAATAGGGAGTAATGAAAATGGGAAAAAGAACAATTGGGAATGCTAAAGTAATGGATAAAAATAAAATAGTAAAGATAATTAAAGAGTAAAACTCCCCAAGAGAGATTAGTTCACCAAACTTTCAAATGGGCTCCACAAGGCACTAGAAGAGTTAGAAGACCCAGGCCTACATGGCTGAGTACTATGAAGCACGAAGTTACTTGGCAAGAGCTTTCACACTAGAAGGAAAGGTGTGGTCGATGGAGCAACCTCGTATAGTTACGTGGTAGCGTTGCATAGTTACTTGGCAAGAGCTTTCACACTAGAAGGAAAGGTGTGGTCGATGGAGCAACCTCGTATAGTTACGTGGTAGCGTTGCATAGTTACTTGGCAAGAGCTTTCACACTAGAAGGAAAGGTGTGATTGACGTGGCAACCTCGCATAATTACGTGGCAGCGTTGCATAGTTACGTGGCAAGAGCTTTCACATTAGAAGGAAAGGTGTGGTCGGCGTGGCAACCTCGCATAGTTACGTGGCAACGTTGCATTGTTGGATCGTCCCCAGCCAGTATCAAGAGTTTGAGAGTCTGGTCCAGGTGTGGGTACTGCTTCTACTAAATTTATCTCTGTTCTCCTCAAGTTCTGATGTTGAAACCACTCACATCACTTCTTTTCCATGCACGACCAGCAGAACTCAAAACTTAGAAAGCACACACGAATGTCATTGCCTTGTTCCTCTTACAACTTTCCTCATTTCTTTTCCACACCAGCGTATCAAGGCTCTCAAGAGATGTACAGCATTCTTAATGATGGGGTTTTCCTCCAGGCCCCAGAGCACTTTGTCAAGCCAAACCTCTCCCTTAATATGATACATGCCTCACGTATTTTACATTCACTGCACATCCACTCCATTCCAATATTTCAAACCAGAATAGAAGAATAGAATTACCCCAGGATACGATGAATACCTTCCCCAAGCTTGAGAGATTAAGATTTCATTTATCTTACTTGGTACTAAATAAAGCTTCTTGAATTAAAGGTAGATTACTATTAAATATGATTTAATTCGTAACATAATATCAAATGGTGTATATTCCTTTCCTTTTATAATCGTAATATATATATATATATATATATATATACGCCCATACTTGTTTACACCATCCGGAAAAATCATGGCTAAATAATTAGATAGATATTCCCACACACAAACACACACACACACAGATTCAACCCATCTCAACTCCCTCCCCCCTTTCCTAACTACATCACTGCAGTTTGGGTAATTTGTGGGAGATTGTGGTTTCCGAGTGGTTGCCCTTGGCGTAACAGGATATATATATATATATATATATATAGAGAGAGAGAGAGAGAGAGAGAGAGAGAGAGTGTGTGTTACAAGGATTTTGGATGACTCGAAGACGTTTAAGTCCATCAGCGGAGACTCCATTTGCTCTTAGGTAGAGTGAATTAGTTTAGTTTTTATGATCTTGTTTAACCTATTTTTGAATTCGTTTACCGTATTACTATTCACTACATCCGCTGGAAGAGAGAGAGAGAGAGAGAGAGAGAGAGAGAGAGAGAGAGAGTAGCGTTCTGATCTTAACATGAACACGAATTCTCAACATCAAATCTAAAAAAGTGAGAGAGAGAGAGAGAGAGAGAGAGAGAGAGAGAGAGAGTAGCGTTCTGTTCTTAACATGAGCATGAATTGTCCACATCAAATCTAAAAAAGTGTCTTTAAGAGAGAGAGAGAGAGAGAGAGAGAGAGAGAGAGAGAGAGAGTAGCGTTCTGATCTTAACATGAACACGAATTCTCAACATCAAATCTAAAAAAGTGAGAGAGAGAGAGAGAGAGAGAGAGAGAGAGAGAGTAGCGTTCTGTTCTTAACATGAGCATGAATTGTCCACATCAAATCTAAAAAAGTGTCTTTAAGAGAGAGAGAGAGAGAGAGAGAGAGAGAGAGAGAGAGAGAGTTCTGTGTTCTGATCATGAACCCAAATTCTCAACATCATATCTATCATCTTTAAATGGAAATACCGACCAGAATTCTAGGCAAATTTAACAAAATTCTTTGTTAACACATGAACGTAAGGGAACACATAATTTGAAATACTCAAGTTTAGGTACACATTCCCGATACATTTTAATGTGTAGTATTTACATAGGAAAAACTGGTCCATTTTCACATCAAGAACTTCAAAAGTTCAGACCTGCAGCAAATGTTTTCAAGTTGAAAAGGCTGACATCAGTCTCTTTATAGTTTATATATGAAATATCTGTTTTGATGTTGTTACTGTTTTTTAAATAGTTTATTTTAATTGTTCATTACTTCTTACATCGTTTATTTATTTATTTATTTCATCTCCTTACTGGGCAATTTTTCCTTGTTGGAATACTTGGGCTTATAGTATCTTGCTTTTCTAACTAGGGTTGTAGCTTAGCTAGTAATAATAATAATAATAATAATAATAATAATAATAAGAGCAATAGAGTTCGCTGTTGAGGTATATACAAATAAATGAATTAAAAGGAATATTATAAGGGGAAAGTGGAGAAGAATTGCCAAATAACCTATAACCTGATACAAAAATCAAAATCCAAAAGCAAAAAAAAACTCCGAAGGCTTGTTTTGGCCGATGTGGTAACGTCCCTGACTGGTGAACGTCAGACTGGGGCTAGTCTCCCGCTCAAACTCGTTAGTTTCTTTGGTCGCTGCAACCTAACCATACTAGTGAGCAAAGGATGGGGGTTGGAATTGGGGGAGCCCATAGGTCTCTCTGCTGAGTTATCAGTAGCCACTGCCTGGCCATCCTTGGTCATAGCTTGGGTGGAGAGGGCGCTTGGGCGCTGATCATATGCGTATATGCTCCTAGGGCAATACCACTGTCCCTCGCCTCTGCCATTCACTAGCGGCCTTTAAACCTCTAATGACAGGTCAATCCTAATTGTATCGGATAAATATCTGTTATTCCTGTCAATAAAATGATTAAGAGGCTCATTAGAATGAAGTCTGATTGCATAACGGACTGATTGACTATTACGTATTATCTGGTATAACAACATCGTGCATAAAGGTGGAAGGTGTAATCTCTCTCTCTCTCTCTCTCTCTCTCTCAGATTGACCCGTTTTCTGGCTACTTATTACATAAAATGCTAAATAACTCTGCGTTCATATTACAGCTGCTGTAATGTTCAACCTTTCATATATGGCTTCTCTTATATCAGAAATGTCTAAAAGACGTTTAAATAGGTATATTTAGCCAAATCCAAAATTGAATGCTAAACTATAATGAACAAAATTCAATATATATATATATATATATATATATATATATAAATATATATATATATATTATATATATATTTATATATATATATAAATATATATATATATATATATATATATTTATCTATATGTATATATATATATATATATAGATTGGCGCCACTAAGACATTGTCTATTCATCATATATATATATATATATATATACATATATCTATATAAATATATATATATATATATATACATATATCTATATGAATATATATATGTATATATATATATATATATATATATACATATATATATATAGAGAGAGAGAGAGAGAGAGATAGATAGATAGATAGATATTTCAAACTGGCTGTTAAATAATCTTCAAATTGCGAAATAGATTTTTAAAATGAATACAAGAAGCAAATAAATTCAGAAACTTATCTTTAAAGATTCACTAGAAATAAATAAAATTTAAGAGTTGTACCAACCGTGTTTCACACAATTGTACATAATTCCTTTTGTATATATTATGCTTGTATCTTCGCTCTTCCCTCGCACTAAAACGAACATGAAAATTCATGTCTGGTTTTTCCTCTGTAATATTGTCTGTCTTGTGAACTTGTTATGTCCTGTTGCCTTGAGGTTTTGTATATAAGGAGAGAGTTCTACAATAATATAACTCAGTCGTTTCCAACCTGCCTTTGAGTTCACAACCTTACTCGGCGCCGTCACAGAGTAAACAAACCTAAAATACGTACATTTTATCAGACATGTCAACGGCCAAATCTCAAAAAAAAAAGAAAAAAAATATTCCCTATCCACTTACAATTTCCTCGTCATTCCAAGCAATAATCAGCTTACGAAAGAATTAGAACGTCGGTTTATTACATCATAACAAGGACTCCAAACTAGCGTTATTTATAATGGGGACGTCGTTAACCGAGGCACATGAATCTCGTTTAACGACCAGCCAGCCGAAATTAATTATACATACTTCAGCCATCTCTCTCTCCGGATTCCCTCTACCTAACCTAGATGGAGGAGAGTCGTCATTATGAAGCAAAGAGGTTTTAAGTCACTGGATTCTCTTGTTGGGTTAGATATGACAAGTGCTCAGTTTCCATTGAGTACCAAGAGAAGGAATTTTCCCTCAAGTGCATCAACAATTCTCGTGTTTCTTTATAGTCTTTTCTTACTTATTTGCGTTATTTGGAGGTAGTAGGCTGGCAAGGGCACCAGCCACCAGTTGAGATACTACCGCTAATCAGTTATGGGGTCCTTTGAATGGCCAGAGAGTGCTACATTAGATACTTCTCTCTGGTTACAGTTCATTTTTTCCTTTGCTTACACATATACTGAATAGTCTGGCCTCTTCTTTACATATTCTCCTCTGTCCTCATACACTTGACAACACTGAGATTACCAACCAATTTTTCATTCAAGGGGTTATCTACTGCACGGTAATTTTTCAGTGGCCACTTTCCTCTTGGTAAGGGTAGAAGAGACTTTTTAGCTATAGTAAGCAGTTGTTCAAGGAGAAGGAAACTCCAAGATCAAACCACTGTTCTCTAGTCTTGGGCAGTGCCATAGCCTCTGGACCATGATCTTCCACTGTCTTGGTTTAGATTTCTCTTGCTTGAAGGTACACTCGGGCACACTATTCTATCTAGTTTCTCTTTCTATTGTTTTGATAGTTTTATATTCTATATAGGAAATATTTACTTTAATGTTGTTACTCTTCTTGGAATATTTTATTTTTCCTGTTTCCTTTCCTCACTGGGCTATTTTCCCTGTTGGAGAACTCAAGTTTATAACATTTTGCTTTTTCTACTGTGGTTTTAGCTTACCAAGTAATAATAATAATAATAATAATAATAACAATAATAATAATAATAATAATTTGTAATCACAAACTATTACTTCCATGGTTTAAACTTTTAAGGTAATTACCTTAGTTTGAGGAATTTGCATGCTTTCAAGGGAGTTTTTAAGTAATTTCGATTTTACTAGCTTCAAATTTAAGGAAATTTGAAAAGTTTTAAGGTAAGCTGAGGTAAAAAACAGAAGCATCTAAGGCCACATGCTCAAGTTTAAACCCTGAATTTACATCTAACCTTTTCCGTTTATCTACCCATGCATTATTCCTTATTCTCTTCGCACTAGTATTTCTTTTTTATATAATCCGCTCTCTTTTCTTTGGGTCCATGACGTTTGTAATCATACCTATACACTTGCGCTCTCTCTCTTTATATCAATTTACCAAATTATTACTCTCTCCATGTTCTATGCTGTAAACAGGTCTCGTACTACTCGCTAACGACTGCATTTTAATGACTAACCTCACCATCGATATTTGTCAATGCGTGTTTTTGTTACTCTCATACAATTTCCAACACCCACCACCCTAGGCCTGTGTCACACCACCTCTTCATATTTTGACAGTGACGTAGTCCTTTGAACTTCAAAATATGTTCAATTATTATGATTATTATTATTATTATTATTATTATTATTATTACTTTTGTTGTAATTATTTTATTATTATTATTATTATGATTATTATTATTATTATTATTATTATTATTGTTATTATTACTTTTGTTGTAATTATTTTATTATTATTATTATTATTATTATTATGATTATTATTGTTATTATTATTACTTGGTAAGCTACAACCCTAATTGGAAAAGCAGGATATGCTATAAGCCCAAGGACTCCAACAGGGAAAATAACCCAGTGAGGAAAGGAAACAAGGTAAAATAGGATATTTTAAGAACAGTAACAATATTAAAATAAACATTTCCTATATAAACTATAAAAACGTTAAGCAAAACAGCGAAGATTCAGTATTTGTGTAAACGCCTTTTCCAACGCGCGTTAATTACGCTTACAGGTTTTCATTTTTTTTTCTTTTTTTTTTTTTTGGGGGGGGGGGGGCGGTGAAAGGCCTACACTCACGTCCCTTGCTCATCCAAGCGTGATTCGTATTAACACTCGATATTTATTGTTCTTTGGCGTTAAATGGATGGCCGCCGACGCTCTTCGGAAATTAGCTTTCATGTTATTAAACGCGTATCGAACGGGTCCCACGTATTCTGGCTGTATCGTACTTGTTGGCTTTAAAGCCTCGATTTCATTAAAGATTAGAGAATTTCAATTATTACCCTACGCTGTGTTCATGGCGGCGCCAAAACGCACAGAGAGAGAGAGAGAGAGAGAGAGAGAGAGAGAGAGAGAGAGAGAGAGAGAGAGAATAGTTAATTTTGTCTTGATAAATGATTTAGATAACAAAGCTGTTTCTTTTCCCATTCTTAAAGTTTGAAGAATGGATGTTGATATAAAGTAAATATAGGTTTCTGTAAGAGAGAGAGAGAGAGAGAGAGAGAGAGAGAGAGAGAGAGAGAGACTGATGATAAATAAATATTACTTGGTAAATGACACTGGTTGAACGGTCGATAAAAAGACTTCATAAAACTTGAATCTCATATTAGTATTATTATTACTAGCTTAGCTTGTAATAATAATAATAATAATAATAATAATAATAATAATAATAATAATAATACAGTAAAAGGTAAATTATACATATGCAATATATGTTACAAAAAAATGTGACAAAGGTTCAAAAAATGTTCTTATACCCCAAATCGAAAGCTTAAAAACTGAATTGGAAAGTTTGACGGAAAAAAACAGGCAATTGATATGAAAAAGACAGTGTTACCTATCCTGGAATATATATATATATATATATATATATATATATATATATATATATATATATATATATATATATATATATATATATACTGCTGGAGATGATATATAATTGCTAAAAAACGGGAGGATAGATATTGATAAAATAAAGTAAGAAGTCTCTAAATGGTGCTGAAAACTATTTAAATACGCTAAACAAGAGAATAAAAACACGTCAAGCTAGAGGGGCACTGAGTAAAGTGCAGACTTCCGCCACTGCAGCTTATTTCTCAACCTTGCCCTTTGACCTTGACATGTATTAATTGGAGAGCATTTTCTTACACTCAAATATGAACCAAGTTTGAAGTCTCTGTGACAACGTTGTCCAAACTTATGGCTGATTACGTGAATTGGACATTTTGCTTCATCGTGACCTTGACCTTTGACCTAGACTTTTCAAAATTTAACTTTCCAGCTTTTTCATAACAGTTTAATTACTCTACGATTAAAATTGTGGCCAGGAAGCTGTTCACAAACAAACAAACACAAACAGGAGCGAAAACATATCCTCCTTCCAACTTCTTTGGCGGAGGTAAATATAGCATCAATTGAATAAACAGGGAATCTATAAGGAATGTTAAATGAGAGAATAAAGTTAAAATATATTAACATCCATTTTTCAATGTCTTTCATCATTATTTATTTTTCCAAGGATTTGTTCCTTTTATCCCTTCCCATCTCCCATTCCAGATATCTACTTTTTTTCTTTCCATTCCATCAAACCGGCTTCAACTCTCCCATTCCAGATATCTATTTTGTCTTATCATTCCATCAGCCAATTCCCCTTTTTCATTCAAGATGTCTATTTTGTCTTACCATTCCATCAGTCAAGATTTCCCTCTCCCATTCCAGATATCTATTTTGTCTTTCTATTCCATTACCTAAAGTTCCCCTCTCCCATTCCATATATTTTTTTGCCTTACCATTCCATCCGCCAAACTTCAACTCTTCCATTCCAGACTTCTATTTTGTCTTACAATTACATCGGTCAAGGTTCCCCTGTCCCATTCCACAAATGTCTCTATTGTCTCACCATTCCATCAGCCAAGCTTTAACTCTCCCATTCCACAAACATTTATTTTGTCTTGTCTTACCATTCCATGGAGCAAGGTTCCCTCTTTCATTCTATGTTTTACCATCCCATCATCCATGGTTCCCCTCTCTCATTCCATCAACCAAGGATCCCCTCATCCATTCCACAAATATTAATTCTATCTTACCATTCCATGTCACATCATTCCACCAGGCAAGGTTCCCCTTTCTCATTCCATGTCTCAACATTGCACCATCCAAGGTTCCCCTCTCTCATTCCATCATCCAAGGATCCCCTGTTCCACTCCACAAATATCAGTTTTTTCTTACCATTCCATCATCCAAATTTCCCCTCTCTCATTTCATGTCTTACCATCCCATCATCCAAGGTTCCCCTCTCTCATTCCATGTCTTACCATCCCATCATCAAAAAGGTTCCCCTCTTCCATTCCACAAATATTAATTCTATCTTACCATTCCATCAGCCAAGGATGACGAAAGACGACACGGGAGGGCAGCAGTGGCTCCGGCCTGGGCAGTGATATCGCTGTGGTTCTTCTGTCTGAAAATATTATCTCCAGAAAGGATGTGTCCTCCTTGCCCGGCCACTCGATTGAAATGGGTCCCGTCGGATCCTGTAAAGAAAAATATTCTGGGTCAGATTGGGTATATAACATTTTTTAAAAATCTAGGTTAAGTAAAATTTGGAAATCAAATCGACAAAAAATTTCATATAAAAATCAGATTATATATCGGTTTAGTGAGATCGGTGTTACTCTATGGACATGAGTCATGGTATGACAATGAAACAATCTCCAATAGATTTAGTAGATTTGAGAATAAAACCCTCAGAAGAATATTTGGAGTTAAATGGCAGGACAGGATTAGAAATGAAACTAAAAGAGATGTTACTCGAGTGCCATATGTGGATGAGATCATGATGAAGGGTAGATGGAGATGGTTTGGACATGCTCTTCGGACTCCTCAAGAGAGATTAGTTCACCAAACGTTTAACTGGGCTCCACAAGGCACTAGAAGAATTGGAAGACCCAGGCCTACATGGCTGAGGACTATGAAGCGCGAAGTAGGAGGTGAGGAATGGAGAAGTATTGAATTAAAAGCTACAGACGACTGGCGAAATCTAACCGAGGCTCTTTGTGTCAATAGGCGAAGGAGATGATGATGATGAGTAATAAAATAGTAAGATCAACAGCCAGGCATCAGGAGATTAGTTCACCAAACGTTCAGTTGGGCTCCACAAGGCCCTAGAAGAGTTGGAAGACCCAGGCCTACATGGCTGAGGACTATGAAGTGCGAAGTGGGAGATGATGAATGGAGTATTGAATTAAACTCTTTGCGTCAATAGGCGTAGGAGGAGATGATGAGTGATATAATTCCATGTTTAAGGAATTCTTAAATAAAATATTGACTTAAAATATTCCAGTGGGTCAGATTGGGTATATATATATATATATATATATTATATATATTATATATATTATATATATATATATATAATATATATTCAATTTTGTAATAATAAAAGGTCGACTTAAAACATACCAGTGGGCTAGGATGGGTATAAACCACTTTTCTTATACTGGTAATAAAACTCCAAGATAAAGGAATGTGAAAGTAGAATTATTATTATTATTATTATTATTATTATTATTATAAAAAACCAGGCTACAACCCTAGTTAGAAAAACAAGATGCTATAAGCCCAAAGGCTCCAACATTGAAAAATAGCCCAGTGAGGAAAGGAAACAAGAAAATAAATAAACTACAAGAGAAGGATAAACAACCAAAATGAAATATTTTCAAGAACAGTACCAACATTAATTAGCCGAACAAGAATCCAGACATTACCAAACAAGAAACCATAATTCGACATCAGAGTATCAAGAATTTTTTCGACAGTGTTTTTCGACATTGTTTTGCTTTCTTTGCTTCACCTTGTTTGTCGTGGTCAATGGCTTCATGATAAAAAAAAGTACAACAACAAATGCAACAACAATGTCCACTCTAATTTAGTATCCGTTGACTACAAAACCCTACATACACCCTTTGTATGTTTTCTTAGTTACATAACGTTACGTTCAGAGTTTTGTTTTGTTGAATAAGACAAATACTTTTACTTATAATATATATATGAGAGGTTTATTTTGGAGCTGTTGCTGTTCTTGGAGTATTTTATTTTAGTTGTTAGTTGCTTCTCATGTAGTTTCCTTATTTCCTTTCCTCACTGGGCTATTTTCCCCGTTGTAGCCCTCGGGCTTATAGCAATCTGCCTTTTTCAATTAAGGTCGTAGCTTAGCTAGTAATGATGATGATAATAATAATAATATTAATAATAATAATAATATTAATAATAATAATAGTTATGATAAAAATAATAATAATAATTATAATAATGATAATAACAATAATAAT
>NC_090727.1:75014078-75026578 GCF_036898095.1 Palaemon carinicauda | reverse complement strand
AAGCAAATTTTTTGTTAATTATAAATGCCTTCCACTCATTCAAGAAGTCCACTTTCTGGGACGTCGGAAGAGACTTGCGTGATTTCACTCATTAAAAGAATTATAGATTGAACAAATATTTTCTAAAATTGAATGGGGTCGTCCATGACCTAAGATCTATCTGCTGTGAAAATTTCGTCGAAATCCATCGAGTAGTTTTGACGTCATCCTGTCCAGAGACACACATACAAATAGATGAATAAATCGACTCGAAACGATAACCTCCGTGACTGAGGTAATAAATTATAATGTAGTTATTTTATTTTTCAAAGGGGTTCACGCAAATGTCTTGAAAAAACATATCACCTAAGGTAGTAGGTAGTATATTGGCCAGAGCACCAGCCACCCGTTGAGATACTACCGCTAGAGAGTTATGTGGTCCTTTGACTGGCCAGACAGTACAGCATTGGATCACTTTCCCTTTGCTTACACATACACCGAACAGTCTGGCCTATTCTTTACACATTCTCCTCTGTCCTCATACACCTGACAACACTGAGATTACTAAACAATTCTTCTTCACCCAAGGGGTTAACTACTGCAATATAATTATCCAATGGTTACTGTCCTTTTGATAAGGATAGAAGAGACTATCTAGCTATGATAAGCAGCTCTTCTATAGGAGAAGGATATTTCAAAATCAAACCATTGTTCTCTATTCATGGGTAGTGCCTTAGCCTCTGTACCATAGTCTTCCACTGTCTATGGTTAGAGTTCTCTTGCTTGAGGGTACACTCGGGCACACTATTCTATCTTATTTCTTTTCCTCTTGTTTTGTTAAAGTTTTTATAGTTTATATAGGAAATATTTATTTTGATGTTACTGTTAATGAAATATTTTATTTTTCCGTAGTTTCCTTTCCTCACTGGGCTATTTTCCCTGTTGGGACCCCTGGGCTTAGAGCATCCTGCTTTTCCAACTATATTTTTCCAACCACTTCCACATTCTAAGCCACAATTCCATCACTGATTATTTTAGCGTCATTGAAATTTGCTAACCTTATAGATATCAGGATGCCAATATTTGCGATGGTTATAATTTCGATTCTTAAGCGAGTGCTACACTGCTAAAATAACCCGTAATTTTAATCAGAAATTCTCCGTAAAAATATAATGTTCTCAACCGTATTTCAGTAAAATACAGGAGACCGTAATTTTACCCTACTTAGTTATTATCTTGTACGGGTTGACGACCGTAATGTCACTCGTTTAGTTAATATAACCGTTTTTAAAACGGTAAAAATTCTAGAATTAATGTTGACAGGAATTTACCGTTTTTTTTTTTGTTTTTTTTTTTTTTTATGCAAATCTTTGAGTGTGGACTAGCCTCGTGCTAGGGAGATGAAAATGTAACTGCGATTAATTTTGAAAATAGAGATTTGCCTTCGACTTAAAGAGACAGGAGACGTACGTGGTAATCAATACCTCTCTGTGAACACGAATATAGAATAGAATGACTGAGTAGGCAGCTAGGTGTAAATAATCCACTGCAGAAGAGTATTGAGAAAGGCGTACTCAACGGGGAAGGACTCGAAATGAACTTTGAGTCGTGAAATATTCGAGGCGAAGTTATCATTTCGTCTTGCTATTTAGTATTGCAATTCGACCAGAAATCGCTTCTAGGAGACTAAAACTACTGCCAGATCTTTGCTCACACATAATCTATAACGTTCAAAACGCTTCCCAGATGACTAAAACTACTGCCAGATCTTTGTTCAAACGAACTCGAGTCATCTTGTTTATTCTTTATTAAATAGAGGAGATTTGCCCAACCAATGAGTTAATTCAATATCACTGCAGGTCAATAAGAAATGAGCTACACTGTTAAAAAAAAAAAAAAAAAAAAAAAACCCTAATTTTAATCTGAAATTCTCCGTGAAAAAAAAAAATAGCGTTCTCAGCCGTATTTCGGTAAAATACAGGCGACCGTAATTTGACCTTACTTTGTTATGATCATTTACATGTTTGTGACCGTAATATCACTCCTTTACGTCAATATATCAGGTTTTAAAACTGAAAAAATCTTGGAATAAATATTGCCAGACATATTTCGTTTTTTTTTAATGCAAATACTTGACAGCGTGCTTTTCCAACTAGGGTTGTAGCTTAGCTAGTAGTAGTAGTAATAGAAGTAGTAGTAGTAACAATAATAATAATAATAATAATAATAATAATAATAATAATAATAATAATAACAATAATAATAATAGTAATAATAATACAAAGAACTACCTCTCTCATTTCATACGGTTCACAAAGCTCTAAAAACAATGAAAGTTGTGAAAAATGAAATTAGTTCTTCAGAAATACAAATCACAAATCATAAAACTAGAGTATTATCTGTTTGTTGCCGTTAAAAAAGGTAATATTTTTCAAATAGAAATATTCTTTTTACGCTATATTGATCTTCAATAAAAATGTATCACTGTAATATTGAAAGCAACCTTTTTTTCTAAAGAATATAATGGCATAGTTATAGATAAAGACAAAAGACAATCTTTGATATAGTGATTATTTAATGCTCATGAAAATTCAAAAGAAAGTATATAGAATTAAGAGGGACTCAAAGTACCTGTGATAATAAAAAAAGAAATTGTAAATCAATACCGGTATGATACGAATATTTGTATCAAAACATGTTACTTAAAGTTGAAAAAAATAAAAAAATATATGGTGTCTTTATACTTGTAGTATAAACCACTGTTACAAACATAAAGGACCAGGAAACAAAAATTGTAAACCAATTCCGGTATGATATGAATGTGTAAAAAAAAAAAAAAAGTGTAAACTAATACCGGTATGATGCGAACCTTTCCATAAAAAATGTTATATAAAGATGCGAAAAAAACATGGTGTCTTTACTTGTAGTACATATGATCGCTATAATAATCAAGATAATAGTGAATGCAACTCACGATTGTAAAATGAATAATTCCATAAAACAATGAAGGCAAATTTTACGAGGCTGTATAAGGCAAACGAAAATATGGCATACAATGCATAATAAATGAGAGTTAACCGAGTGAAATCAAAATGAAATAATTTTTATGAGGTACATTATGACAGTGACAGTACCATTTAGCCACGAAGAAAGATAAAAAGTCAATGACAATTCTTCTGTACATATACCTGTCAAATTCAGGTTTTTTGTAGAGTTTTTTTTTCATTGGGCGATACCTATCTGTAGAGAGGGGGCTGGGGGGGGGGGGGGGGGGGGGTAGGGTCTAACTATCATAGATATTCATCACTAATCTATTTTCTAATCAATTACTCTTAATATATACAAAGACAACAACAAATGCAGCCGTTTTTAGTTCATTGCAGGATAAAGGCCTCAGACATGTCCATAGTCATGTCCGGGGTTTGGCCAATTTCCTCACCATACTGGCCACTATGGATTGGTGATGGTGGGGGATTTTTGTCTGATCGCTCACAGCAAACCAACCTAATATGGGTGGCCCTGACTAGTACAGCTTTTCTGATCATGGCGATATCCAATACATTATATATATATATATATATATATATATATATATATATATATATATACATATATATATGTGTGTATATATACGTTTATATACATATATATGTATATATATACATATATATATATATATATATATACATATATATATGTATATATATATATATATACGTTTTTATACATATATATATATATATATATATATATATATATATATATATATATATATATATATATATATATATACCCTTCCAGAATTCATTCGACCAAGCTCTATAAGAGTCAAGTATAAATATTTTCTCTGGTTAATCTCTCTCCTCCATTTTAATAATAATAAAAAAAAATAGGTTTTATCATTGCAAAGATAAACGAAACGTGCGTTAAAATCTAACTGTGTATAATAAATGAAACAAAACGAGACGAATAAAGTTTATAACCTGTTTATTATAGACCTTTAGCCCGCCGGCCAACAAACACTTTGCGAAAACGTTCCAACATTATGACAATGGCATTAAAGGGCAACAATTGAATTGCAGGTTTGTAACAACGTTTGCTTGAAATACAAACAAACGTAATTTAGGCCTGAATACTTAAGCGGTAGTCGTTAGCGGTGGGTTTTCGCGTGGAGGGAGTTTCAGGGGGAGGAAAAGTATACATAAGGGGGGAGGGGAAGAAGACGAAAGGAGAATAATAAGGGAGGGAGACGGAATAAAGGCCGCTCATGAAGGGTAAAGGCAAGGGACAGTGAAATTGCCCTATCAAGTCGAACAATGCCCCAGAGAATGACTATATATACATATACATACACACACACACACACACACACACACACACACATATATATATATATATATATATATATATATATATATATATATAATTTATTTATATATATAAATATATATTATATTTATATTTATATATATACATATATATATGTATATATATAAATATAATATATATATTTACATTTGTATAAATATAAATATGAATATATATATATATATATATACATATATATATATATATATATATATATATATATATATATATATATATATATATATGTATATATATAAGCATGAATATCATATATATTTACATATATATAACTATAAATATGAATATATATATGTATATATATATATATATATATATATATGTAATATATAATATATAAATACATATATATATACATATATATATAATATATATATACATATACATATATATATATACATGTTGGAGTTCTCTTGCTTGAGGGTACACTCAGGCACACTATTCTATCTTATTTTTTTTTTCTTCCTCTTGTTTTTTTGAAATGGTGTGTTGGGCAGGCTTAATAGAAGGGCCATGGATGCCTGGTGGTTTATCAAGAGGTTGTCTTTTCCTTTTTCTGATTCTTTTTCTTCTCAAAACCATCCTTACTGTCCTCCCTTCAGTTGAAGTGGCTATCCTGGAGGGTATTTAGCCTTGCATGGTGTATCGGCTCCTCCATGTTGACCAGTTTTTCCGACTTTTTACTATAGTCTATGGGTATCATCAATCACTTTGTTTATAATTCTGTACGTATTGTTTTTGTTATAATTCTTGTTAATCTAGTTTTTAAATATGATGTCTCTTTTTTATTTCTATTAATTCTTATGCTGTCTGGAGACATTGAGCGAAATCCGGGACCAGTACGTCCTAGATTTCGTCAATGTCGTCTTCTGTATTGCAATATTCGTGGTCTTCATGCAAATATTCAAGACCTTACAGTTGCGTCCAGACAGTATGATATTCTTTTGTGCTCAGAAACTTTGGTTTCTAATATGAGGCACTCATCTGAGCTCCTTATAACTGGTTTTAAGAAGCCAATAATGTTGAAACGTGATGCCATCCCTAGGGCCAGGGGAATGGCGGTGTATATAAGGACAGAGTACCCTGCTTCTCATAAGTCCTGCTATCAATGTGGATGTCATGAGATTCAGGTAATAAAAGTTTGTGGCAGGCATAACAACTTTTATTTATGTTCGATCTACCGGAATCCAGACATGGATGATTCTATCTTCGATTGTCTTCTTACCATTATGGCTAAGATACAAGAAGATGATAGAAAGGCTTCTTTTGTCTTTGTTGGTGATTTTAATGCTCACCATAGGGAGTGGTTAAGTTCTCTCTCTCCTACCGATCGCCATGGCTTAACAGCTTTAGACTTTGCCTCTGAATCAGGCTGTGAGCAAATCATAAATGAAGCTACTCACAGGTCTGGTAATTGCTTGGACCTTGTATACACTGACTCCCCTGGCGTTATAACTGGTAAGGTTGGTTCTCCAGTCGGGACATCTGATCATGCCTTGATTTCATTATTAGTGAAGACTGAGCAGCCTGTCCCTGATATATCATATTCTTATAAAATTTATATGAAATCCCAAGCAGACTGGAATGGGATTTTACATGATCTTTTGTGCTTGAATTGGTCACAATTATATAATAGCGTAGATCCTGTTGTCCCTTTGAATGAGAATCTAGTCAACATAATTGATAGGCGTATCCCTTCTCGTGTGCTAAGGTACCGAGTGAAGGACAAACCGTGGTTCAATGATGATTGCAGACGTGCTTTTTTGGAGAAGCAGGAGGCCTATCAACTTTGGAAGGGTAACAGATCAGATTTGACCTGGAACAACTATACTCAGCTTCGAGCTTTTGCTCAGAGAGTTTATGCCTCAACTGAAAAGGAGTACAATTTAACCATAAAAGAAACACTTTCTGGTACAACTCAGGAACATAAATGGTGGTCTACCCTTAAATCTGCACTCTTTGGTGTAGATGCAACAGTTCCTCCTTTACTTAAACCAGATGGCTCAGTCACTCACTGTCCAAAGGAAAAGGCAACCCTTTTGGCTGATGTTTTTGACAGTAAACAGAGTAATGAAAAACTTGAACTTCCTCATTCCTGTTTTCCTGAGGCTAAACTAACTAGTTTAGCTTTTCGATCTCGTGAGATTAAAGCTCTGTTGATGGACCTTGATGCTTATGGAGGTGTAGACCCAAATGGTATTTTTCCTTTGTTTTTTATAAAGACAGCAGATTTCTTAGCTCCAAAGTTATCTGTTATTTTGCGCAAGTTAGCAAGAAGAGGAGCTTTTAGCACTAGTTGGAGAATTGGTAATGTTACTCCTCTATGTAAATGTGTTTGTGGTAGCTCAAGTCCCACTGATTACCGCCCAATTTCCATAACTCCCATATTATCTAAAGTTTTTGAACGTCTTCTGGCAAAACGTCTCAATAGGTTTGCTGAAGGTAATCATCTACTCCCTAGTTTGCAATTTGGTTTTCGTAAAGGCCTTGGAGCATGTGATGCCCTTCTTACAATCTCCAATGCTGTACAGAAATCCCTTGATTGTGGTCGGGAAGTTCGTATGATTGGCCTTGATTTTAGTGCTGCCTTTGACCGTGTTAATCATGAGGCCCTTGTTTTCAAACTGAAACAGTTGGGAGTGGGTGGGTCGTTTCTTAGCATTATTACTGATTTTTTAAGTAATAGATCTCAAAGAGTTGTTGTTGATGGGCACCATAGTGATTATAGGAATGTGATATCCGGTGTCCCACAGGGTAGTGTTCTTGGCCCATTACTTTTCATACTATATACACATGACATGTGGTTTGGCCTAGAAAACAAGCTTGTTGCATATGCAGATGATGCTACTCTCTTTGCATCAATTCCATCCCCTGAATGTAGATCTAGGGTTGGTGAATCCCTTAATAGAGATTTAGCTAGAATTAGTGCATGGGGCAAATCATGGGGTATGAAGTTGAATCCTAACAAACCTCAAAGTATGATTGTAAGTAGGTCAAGGACGGTGGTTCCTCAACATCCGGATCTCAGTATTGATAATGTTTCTTTAAATATGTATGACTCTTTCAAAATTTTAGGTGTGATTCTTGACAGTAAATTTACTTTTGAGAAACATATAAGGTCTGTGTCTTCTTCAATTTCACAAAAAATAGGCTTATTGAGAAAGTCTTTCAAGATTTTCGGTGATCAATCTATTCTGAAGAAGTGTTTTAATTCTTTCATTCTACCTTGTTTTGAGTATTGTTCTCCTGTATGGTCTTCAGCTGCTGATTCTCATCTTAATTTGTTGGACAGAAACTTACGGTCTATTAAATTTCTTATTCCTGATCTAGATATTAATCTCTGGCACCGTCGTTCAATTAGTTCATTATGTATGTTGCATAAGATTTATCACAACTCTGACCATCCTTTACATTCAGATCTCCCTGGACAACTCTATCCTGTTCGTAATACTAGGCAGGCAGTTAATTCTAATAGCCAGGCCTTCTCCATCACAAGGCTCAATACTATGCAGTACTCTAGAAGTTTTATTCCAGCTGTGACCAAGTTGTGGAATGATCTTCCTAATCGGGTGGTTGAATCAGTAGAACTTCAAAAGTTCAAAGTTGGAGCAAATGCTTTTTTGTTGACCAGGCGGACATAGTCTTTTTATAGTTTATTTATGACATATTTGTTTTTGATGTTGTTGATAGTTTATTATATGACATGTCTGTTTTGACGTTGTTTCTTATTTTAGAATGATTTATTGTTAATTTGTTCTCTTCATTTATTTATTTCCTTATTTCCTTTCCTCACTGGGCTATTTTTCCCTGTTGGAGCCCCTGGGCTTATAGCATCTTGCTTTTCCAACTAGGGTTGTAGCTTGGATAGTAATAATAATAATAATAATATGATAGGCGCCTAAGCCCCCTCTCCACCCAAGCTAGGAGCAAGGAGGGCCAGGCAATGGCTGCTGATTACTAAGCAGATACACCTATGGGTTCCCCAAAACCCCCCTCTTTAGCTCGCATGGATGGTGAGGGTGCAGTGATTACAGGAAAACTATCGAGCGTGAGTGAGGGCTCGAACTCCAGTTCAGCAGTTCGCCAGGCAGGGACGTTTCCAATAGGCTACTATATCCCTAAACAAGAGTGGCACTCAGTAGAGCGCAGACCTCCGCCGTGGCAGCTTATTTCTCGACCTTTTGCTTGACCTTGACCTTTGACCTTAACATGTATTACTTGGCGTGGATTTTCATACACTGAAATATGAACCAAATTTGAAGTCTCTGTGACAACGATGTCCAAACTTATGACTGATTACGTGAATTGGACAGTTTACTTAACCGTGACCTTGACCTTGACCTTCCAAAATTTAATCATTTCAGCTTTTTACAAGTTTCATTTTTCTACTATTAAAATTATGGTCAGGAAGCTATTCACAAACAAACAGACACACACAAACAGGCGCGAAAGTATAACCTCCTTTCAACTTCGTTGGCGGATGTAATAAAAAAAATATAATAGCTTTAACAAATCGAAATAAATCTTGAACGTTTTATTTTTCCAAGACTATAATAAAACAAAAGACTTTTCGAGACAAGAGATCTCATTCATATTTCAAAAGAATCATTAAACAAAAAAAAACCGTGGAGAGGGAACCCAGGGACTCTTATCATTCCCAAGATAAGAAGAGATAAAACAAGCAGGGTGGTCTACCCCTCCCGCAGTGGGTTAATTCACTGAGTCTTTCTACTTCCGCCAAGCACGCAAAGGGGGGGGGGGAAAGGTGAAATGTCTTCCTAAAGTGTTCGTCGTGGAGAAGCACATGCACGACAACACGAGGACGTGTCTTTCAACAAAGAGACAAACAAAGAGATGCGCTTGAAAAAAAGTGTGGTATTAAATTGTATGACAGATTTCATCTTAGAAACTGACGTCACAATACTCATGGTTACTGAAATTCTGAGTAAACTCTCTGCCTTCCTCTCTCTCTCTCTCTCTCTCTCTCTCTCTCTCTCTCTCTCTCTCTCTCTCTCTCTCTCTCTCTATATATATATATATATATATATATATGTGTGTGTGTGTATGTGTGTATATATACATACGTATATATATGTATATATATATATATATATATATATATATATATATATATATATATATACATATATATATATATATAACAAAGTAGGTTAAAATTACGGCCGCCTGTATTTTACTGAAATACGGCTAACAACAGTAGATATTTACGGAGTATTTCCGAGTAAAACTACTTTTTTTTTTTTAACAGTGTAGATATTATTACATTCAGGAGAGAGTTACAAGTAAATTTACAATTTACAACACAGTACAGAGAGTCTCTTTCAAATCTGTAAGCTAATACACCGAAGAGTGAGTTCGAAAGTATATATATCAACAATTAAAATGTTCAGAGAATTGCAAATACATCCACAAATTACTACACAACACGGAATTCAAATTGGATCTGGTAGCGATAATGCTTTTTTTCTTGAGTCGAACTACAGGAAGAAGAGAGATTGAATGCACACAGTCCCGGAGAGATTCTGGGAAGTAATCGTCTGTTGTTCATTTCAACAACCAATAGTTCGTGATATGTAATCTTTACAGTAACGATGTTGCAAAATATTTGGGAAGCTATTGAGAGAGAGAGAGAGAGAGAGAGAGAGAGAGAGAGAGAGAGAGAGAGAGAGAGAGAGTGGATGGGGTAAGATAAAGATAGGCCGTATTCCGGGAATATTTTTCAATACTTTTTACTTTTAGCTGCTGCTACTACTATTACTATACTACTAATACTGCTGCTGCTGCTACAGCTACTACTGCTATACTACTAATAATGGTACTACTACTACTGCTACTACTACTACTACTACTACTACTACTACTAATAATAATAATAATAATAATACTATAGGTGGAACAAGATAAAGATAGGCCGTATTCCGGAAATACTTTTCAATACTTACTACTAATACTACTACTACTACTAGTAATAATAATAGCAATGATAATAATAATAATAATAATAATAATAATAATAATAATAATAATGATAATAATAATAATAATAATAATAATAATACAGGTGGGCAAGATAAAGATAGCCCGTATTCCGGCAATACTTTCCAATATTTATTACTACTACTACTACTACTACTAATAATAATAATAATAATAATAATACTATAGAAATACACAGAACAATTAAAGGCCTGTGTTAATCACTGACAGATAATACAATGAAACAATGATTCAGATACTTCCATCTCTTTGCCATAAAATGTCTAAACTTTATCGAACTCCGACATTATCAATGAAATAACTCCAAACCTAACCTTCTGTTTCACCGACAATGCTCTTTGAAATACGATCCCCGGAGGCTCATCTTGACCTTTCCCTGAAGGACTTTTGAGGACGTTTTGCCGTTCCTCTTGATGTTGCCTGAAGGTGGGTTTACACGGTCGAACGGTTCGTCGAACGCGGTTCGACGGACAAGTGTTTGAAGTGATGTTCGAACGTGTGTGAACGAGGTATTTGGTTGTCGAAGACGTTCGTCGAACGATTCGAAGAAAGTCTGTTTTAGACTGGCTTTTGTGGGCGTTGTTTCATTGTCCACAAACCTTATGCATTTGTGGCTGACTCCACCTCTTCGAACCGTTTGACAAGCAGGTTCGACGAACCTTTTGACCGTGTAAACCCTGCTTAAGGCACTTGTCTAAAATCTAAGCCTCTCTGAACCAAACTTCATTTTCCATTATTTTCTCTAAAGTTATTTCTAGTTTATTTAGCCGTCATGTTAAAGGATCTGGTACACTAGTTAAAAACTAGAGGGACACTCAGTTGAGCGCAGACCTCCGCAGGAGTAGCTTATTTCTCGACCTTGACCTTTGACCTTAACATGTATTAATTGGCACGGATTTTCATGCACTCAAATATGAGCCAAGTTTGAAGTTTCTGTGACAACGATGTCCAAACTTATGGCTGATTTCGTGAGTTGGACATTTTGCTTGACCGGGACCTTAACCTTCAAAAATTTAATAATTTCCAGCTTTTTACACAAGTTAATCCCTGCAAGTTTCATTACTCTACGATAAAATTGTGGCCAGGACAAAGAAACAAACACACAAAAAGGTGGGAAAATGACCTTGACCCTCTAAAATTTAATCATTTCCAGCTTTTTTACAAAAGTTAATCCCTGAAAGTTCCATTACTCTACGATTAAAATTGTCCAGAAAGCTGTTCACAAAACAAACACACACAAACGAACACACAAACATGAGGTAGAACATAACCTCCTTCCAACTGCGTTAGCGGAGGTAATAAAACGAATAAGTTGTATAAAAAAAAAAACTGTGTAACCAACACTGTGAACCAACATCATCGCAAACAGGGAGAAAACGCGACACCTTCTCCCTGGAGTCGAAATGAATCGGACCGACACAGAGAGAACCCGGTGAAACAGTAAGAATTTACAGCCAGTTCACAATGTGGCCGAGTCCAGAGGCAAACAAAGATAAAATGAATTGACTGACTGGAACACGAAGCTGTGGGACTGTCGACTGGAAAAGGTCAATATTGGAGTTTCCTCTTGGCTCCGAAATACAGAGACAATGTTCGAAAACATTATAAAATATATATATATATATATATATATATATATATATATATATATATATATATATATATATATATATATATATATATATATTATATATATATATATATATATATATATATATATATATATATATATATATATATATATATTCATATATATATATATATATATATATATTACTTTGCAATGAACGTAATTACACATTATTTACATGCATGTTTGTATATGACGCATGTGTATACAGAATATATGTATTATTATCATTATTACTTGCTAAGCTAAATTACTACCCTATTTGGAAAAGTAGGATGCTATAAGCTCAGGGGCTCTAAAATACAGAGACAATAATGGAAAACATCATAAAATGTATATATATTACCTTGCAATGAACGTAATTACATGTATATATACATACATGTTTGTATATATCGTATATGTGTACAGAATATATGTAGAGGTATTCTTGGCTCTAAAATACAGACAAAATATATGTATATGTACTCTTGGCTCCAAAATACAT